>NC_059555.1:3642857-3946428 GCF_905220415.1 Colias croceus
GCACCGCCGCGATTCTGCACGATACAATGAGTTGTGCGATTACATTAAGATATTCTATTAATTATTGATAAAAAAACTGATAATAGTTTGATAGGCATTATATAATCCTATAATGAAAAGAAACTCACTAAGAGATCATTTTAAGAATACTTGTATCCTTACTGTACCATCACAGTATAATATATTTAATAATATTTTGCATGTACACAAAAGCTCCGACTTACACACAAGAGTAGGAGATAGACACGATTATGGCACAAGGAACAGGAATAGAATAATTGAAATGCCATTTTTCCGATTGGCTAAAGTTAAAAATTCATTTATGGGTCAAGGTGCTTTTACAGTAGAATTCCTCACAATATTAAAGAGTTTAGTAGGTAGTTCTAAATTTAAAACTTATATAAAAAATGTACTAGTTCAGAGAGCGTACTACAGTATTCAGGAATATATGGACGATAAAAACCCATGGAGGGTTATCGCGTAAAAACCACAAGACAGTTCATTGGCATATTATGATATATTATGTAGTTAGATATAAGTTTCATATATTGTAATATTTACATGATGTTAAAAGAGCAACTATGGAGTTTCTTGCCGATTCTTCTCCATAGATACTGCTTTCCGAATCGGTGGTAAATGTTAAAAATACTTACCTAAGTAATGACGATTCGAAAGTGCTACTAAATAGTAGTCTAATTGAATAAATGAATGTTTGAGTTGAGTTTGAGTTTGAGTTAATGCTCTATTATAACATTTATAGACATTATAGCAAATACGGCTTTAAAATGTAATTAATTGCATGCAATATAATAGATATTTGAAAACAGTGAAGTTTGTATCAATGTGAATCGTTGTTATTGTTTCATTATGTTATTATCATGTTATAATCAAAATTAATCGTTAAATCGATGCCCCCCGCGAATAATCCGGTAATCGTAAAAGTGTAAATGTCCAGGAAAAATAAAAAACCATTTTTCCTTAAGAGGCCTACACCACCGAAACTAGCGCCACCGAACATTTTATTTTTTTACTCCTTAACCAGATCAAATTTAAAAAATCTAGCTGGGTACTTTGCTAGTATATTACTTGTAGTATTTTTGGTATTACTTTTCACTATTCTAACTGTTCATTATTCTAGAGAACTTTTGATTACCGCCAAAAGTGGCCACTTTTGGCGGTAATCAAAAGTTCTCCTAATTTACCGAATGCAAAATAATGAAAAGTAATACCAAAAATACTACAAGTAATATACTAGCAAAGTACCGAGCTAGATTTTTTAAATTTGATCTGGTTTAGGAGTAAAAAAATAAAATGTTGGGGGGGCGCTAGTTTCGGTGGTGTAGTCGCCTTAAACCTAATTCCGCGATCTTGACCAGCATCCACTTGTTGTTTAATGGAGTTATGAATTGTTATATGTGTGTACTGTGTATGTTATTGTAATATGCCTCAACAGGGCGATGTTATCGCAAAGCGATAAAGCCCTTTAAAAAAAATTAAAAAAAAAAAAAAAAAAAAAAGTATCAGAGACTTTTAATATCGCATATGGAAGCTAATTTTTTCAGCTATCTGGTTATTTCAACAAAATTTAAGTAGTCCCAAGGGTTTCGTTATAATTTAGCTGGATGCATTTTACTATACTAGTGTAGGTCAAGCTCTGGTCAGTAATGTCACTTACGATATTGTTCGTGTAAATTTATATTTTCGACGGCAACAGTAAAATCTTGTTGCGCTAATATTCGTGTTATTTGTTTTGTATACTGAACATTTGTAAAAATCTATTATTAGGTTATTCGATTGTTTAACAGTAACGTACATTTTATTGTTATAACTATTACTGTTTATTCGAATAGTTTACTTAAGTATTATTTGATGATTATTATAGTATATTTTATGAAATACAGGACATTTTAGTAAATGAAACAACTTTGGATTGTTTCTCAAAACACGATAGTTATTATTATCATAAAAAATAGACACTGCACTGAAGACACGACTATTACACATGATTACACAATCATGAAAATTATACTATGGTCCTATTACAGTTAAAAATTTAATCAGAATCTCACAGAAGGCGAATCCGCCGTGACCAGTCAGTACTTGTGTGGTGTGGTGTGTGATGTCTATTTTCCCGACTACCTTGTATGCAGCAGCAGTGCTTGGAAAAAAGAGCTTCGTGACTCCGGCCGTTCCTCCTGCATCGTATCTCCTATCCCATTCGCTGATCGTATCCAGTCTCAAAATACGCTTGACGAATGAAATAGGACACAGATCGTAATCCGGTTTCCTCCTCAACCCCAGAGCGGCCTCCTTGGCTAACTCGTTTGCCCTTTTGTTCCTCTTAAGCCCTGCGTGCGCCTTAATCCAAAACAGGGAGACCTCCCGCCTCTGCAATGCAGCTTTTCGGAGGGCCGCCCGTGTTTGCATAGCCAGGGGATGAGGGGAACTCAGGATAACCGCCTGGAGCGCCGATCTGAGTCGCTGAGGACACTGACCTTTGCCGCTCTACTCTTGCAGGCTATGTCTACTGCTCTCCTGAGCGCTAGGAGCTCAGCCTGATAGACGGTACAATACGGAGGCAACGCAAGCTAAATGGCCTTTGTCTCGGCCTCACCTTTCCATACGGAAAGAGCGGCTCCGACTCGACCCTAAATCTTGCTGCCGTCCGTATAGAGTTAGAGTATAGACCCTGTGGACGTGGCTGTTAACCACGTTGGCATAGGTGTCCTCATCTATCAAGCCGAACCCCAGCTCTACCTGCTCTGCCGGATGTGGGTGCTCAATCGCGGGTGCCATTCGTTCCACCTCCCTGTCCCTCAACACCGCCGGGTGCGACACACCCCTCTTGATTTCATAAAGCCTCGAAGCTTCGAGTATCCTGAGATCAAGAGGGAGAATCCCAGCCAACAGCATCGCAGAGTTCAGGGAGACAGTCCGATATGCTCTGCAGATCTTCTGGGCAAAACCCCGTTGAACGGTGTTAAGCCTCTTTTGTACCCCCATCTTTTCCGCTGTGGGTGCCCACGCTGCTGATGCATATAATATAGTTGGTTCTATAACTGCGATATATAGAGTCTTAACTACTTGGGGGTTAAGCCCCCAACTTACTCTAGCTGCTCTTGCTAATAGCTTATAACGGGCGATTGCCTTTTTGCAAACGCTTCCGACATGGGTGTTGAATGTCAGGCCGCCATCAATAGTAAGGCCCAGTATCTTAATACTTTCGAAATATTGGATGTCCCCATTACAAGTCGTGGCCTGTCAAATTTTAATTTTCGTGTCGAGAACAGGTCTTGTGTGGCGCGAATTTTAGTTTATTTCTGACACCCTATTCGTCAATTTTCCTCAATGTGCAGTTTGCCTTCGTCTCTACTTCTAAAGCAGTATCTCCATCAAACACTAGCACAATGTCGTAGGCAAAAGCCTGACAAAACACATCCATCTCCTCTAACATCCATAGCAGAGGATCCAGCAAGAGGTCCCACAGGAGCAGCCCACCTATGGAACCCTGCACGCACCCCTTAAAAAACGTGGAAAGATTATTGGGTCCAGGAAACCCCACGTAGTGCAGGACGTAACTTTTATCCACGTGGTTCACGGAGGGTTAAACTGACCGGAACGTGGTGGTGATAGTGCAAAAAAATCAAACAAAATTGACTTTAAACCCATTAGGTAATTATTATTTTATGCAAAATAGATTTGTCACATTAAGTAGGTGCTTCCCGTTCGATGTTGGAATCAAGCAAGGAATCAAGATTCAAGTCTAACTTTTTTTCTGACTTCTCTATTCGAATCTCGCTTAGGAGTATCCTAAGTGAGATTCGAATAGCAATATGTAGATAATATAAATAATAACAATATTATGTATCTATGGAAATTTATAGGTAAAGGCATGGTAAAGGCAAGTTGGTTGTCAAATTATTTGTCTTCTTTGCAATTATTATTGATGAATAATTTTTAGGTAAAGTTTTTAGGATTTTGTCTAAAAAATCTTCGAAAATGTCGAAAAAGCCGCAGCGATCACAAGCAAGAGGTGTTGTTTATAATGTGTATAGAAATTAGAAAAACATTCGATGAAGAAGGGTCAAACACATCACAATTTTAAATTTTGAATATTATATTGGTAAATTGGATCTACCCGTTTTGATACTTAAAAGTTAAAACTAAAAATATTATAAGTAGGTAACTATAATATTGTTCGTTGATTACAATATAATTTTATGTAAACTTATTACAGAAGTTTCCAATACGGCTATTCGTCAAGTCCAAGCTGTCCAAGTCAATTTTATAATGTGTGTATCTGTTAATACTTACGAAAATAAACATAGTTTTGTTTTATTTTTATTTTATTTTATAAAAAATTATTAGCTATCTAGTTTTGATCTGCATTATCATTACATCCATATTTTTACATGGCATAATGATAAATTGATAATGAATATACAAATATAGGTATGTGTAAATAATAATATGTATTACATAGATAAAAGTTATAAGTATGTATGTATATTATACATGTAAATATGTACCTACATAATATAAAGTGGATATCTCATTATTAAGTACAGTATTGTTCACTTATGTAATGTGACTAATGATGTTGAGGACAAAATAAAAAATAAGCAGTATCAAGATCGTTCGATCCATTGCACATCCAGGTTGCACACTCAAAATTTTGATTTCCCTAATAGGCATGACGAAAGATTTTGAAATCCTCTTCCATAATGTGTGTATACGTTTACTATACAAGAAAAACCCTATATTTCGCTAATATACTTAAATTTAACGAAGATAAAAGCCATTTTTCAAAAAATATTTATAAACTGTGCCAAAACAGCTCGCAGGTGTCATGGCGTAGGTGTGACGTCACTCTATAATAAATACGTAATTATTTGTACGCATTGCGAAGAAAATTAAATAAATATTTATTTAATATGTGTTATAGAAACGAATTTCAAAGTTTATAAGTGGTGTGCAGTATTGCAGTGTGAATCCACATAAAAATAATGCTCAAAAATGTGTTAGTAATTATTTCAAGCGAGACAATAATAAGAAATGATTGTATAAAGTGGGCGCGGAGAACCCCGAAAGCACGTATTGTGAATTCGCAATTATATTTCTGTTCTGAGTCGATAAAGCATACGTGAAACAAAAGAAAATATATAAAAATGCGTATTCTCAACATATTCATAACAACAAAATACATCTGACGTGAGTTGTTTATTTAAACGTGACGTCACGCGTGTTTTAGTCAAAATGGCCAACTGCAGAATTTCAATGTTTTATTTTATTGATAATCTCATTAATCTTAATGTTTTTTAGATTTTTAAGTCACTATATTTAATTTATTTAGTATATATTTTCCCTTGAAAACACTAATATGATCATTTATGGATACTGTCGTCATGCCTCTACCTATACCACAGACTAATAATAATATACTACGTATACAACCTATACCTATTATTATATTCACATGTTCTAAATGACTGCTATTTTTTACCGCGTTTTGTTGTGATTGAAGCAATCAAATTCAAGCGGAAATGCAGTTTATGTCTCGTAAAATTGAAAAACGCGGATTGTTACAATAATGCTCAAAGTTAAACCATTCACACAACATTCTTTAATCGCAGTGTGTCTATCTAACGCGATTTTGCGATTTACCGCACTCAGGATAAAACAGTAGTGCGGCTACAGCCTTAAAACTTCGTGTGTGCATCTCAGGCGGTTGTGGTTTCGGTTTAGTGTTCAGCCATTTAGTTAATTCTCTCTCTACGGTTTTACTGGGTTTTACCCTCAGAGGTTTTACCCCATAGAAAGCTTGCAACTAAGGCTTGCAAGAATAAAATTAAAAAAAAATCGGAATAATTGTCAATGTCAATTATTGTCAGATGAAATCAAGATGAAATTGACACTTGACATATAAACAAATTTTATAGATTTGGAAATTGAAATTTGTGAATAATAATTATTGTGGTTTGCAGTTTGCACTTTGCTTATTGCTATAGTAATGTTTCAATTTCTAACCCTTTATTTTTCACTTTTAAGATAAATTTATGATTTATCAAAATAATTTATTACAGTTACAATGAAATGCCATATACCTGGACCGAATGTTAAAGGTAAATAAAAATTACATTGAATTTTATGGTGTTGTGAAACATTTTAGGTACTCAAATATTTTTATTTTTAAGTTTTAGGGAGAACAATTCACGCTTTAGCAAGATTTGGAGATGAATTATACTTGGAGTCATTATCAGATTCTATACTCCTAAGGACTCTAAACGCGGCAGAGTCCGCTTATGCGATGGTAAAATTTAACAAAACCTTTTTTTCATACTTCAATTATAATTATTATTCCACGGAGGACAAGGAAGGATTAAAATGTAAAATATCAATGAAGAGTGCTTTAAACACTTTTAAGTCTCCAACGCATATGGACAAACAAGTAGAAAATTTAGAAATAAAACTAGACCCGGAGTCTTGTAAATTAATATTCATAGTGAAATGCAAACATGGCATTGTAAAAACACATTTTGTATCTATATTAGACTGTAAGGCAATGCAAGCTGTTTATACTAAAGATCTGGTACCCAACAGGTAATAAAAGATTTCAGTTATACAATTTACTTGTTTATGTTGTATTATAATTATGATCTAATATGAATACATATTTTCCAGAATAACATCCTCTCATAAAATACTTTCAGAAGCTCTGAGTAATTTTCAGTCATCTGATGACCAAATGACTATAGAGGCGAACTCAAATTCAATGATTCTACGAAATTATGTGGATAGCAACATGGACTTAACTAAAATTATTAGAACTCAAATAAATATAAAATCTCAAGAATTTGAAAGTTATGTTATAGGCACGGATACTACTATAACATTTACAATGAAAGAATTCAAGGCACTACTGGCATTTGCAGAAGCATTAACTCTACCTTTACAACTGCATTTTGAAGTTACAGGAAAACCAGCTGTATTTATAGTTCACAATGGGTCTACATTTGAAGCAAATTTTGTTTTAGCTACATCCAAACCTGATATGCAAACGCAAACATCATCAACACAAAACACAACTACTGTTGAAAGAAAAAGAAAAGACATAAATGGTGATGTCCAAAATTCAGTTAGAAAGAAACCACATCTTGGTGTAGATACTTCAAGTCTTAATGAAGATTCTCATCTCTTTAACTATATAGAAATGCCAGAAGACAAAGATTTGGTAGATAATGGGAAAATTGATAGTCATATACATAATCAAATAAATATATCTCAAAATGTAAATATGTGTGAAAAAATGGACTATGACAACATTCCTCCCTCACCTACTTCAAAATTAAAAATCAAAACAATATTTAAAAGGTGTTTTGAAAGCACTTTTGATCCTAGAAGCATACAAGGTTCAGTATTAGCAGAAAACTCTGACAGTGAATAAAGAATAGACTGTACACCAGTGATTTGTCAAAAAGTGAATATGTTAATACATTTAATGACTTCATATTATAGTTTTTACATTTGTAAGAGAATTTAAAGTGTATTTCCCAAACTTTTAAATGTATACTATAAGCTTATTTTCTAAATGTACAATCCAAGGTATCTAACTTATTGATGAGACAATGTTTCATTAAAAAAACATCATAGCTATCAATTAACCCATTGAGCCCCAAGCGACCCGATCGGTCCACGATACAATAGATTTTCTATTGTGTCTATGATTCCGGGGCCTGAGTTATTAAATTACAATCTTAGAACTTTGAAACTTAATTCAAACAGTTTATGTGAAGTTCATTAAAAAAATGGTTTTCACAATATTTTTAATCTTACACTACTACTAATAGTCTAAAATAAAAATAATCTTCTGTAGTCTGTACTTTTCCTCATCAACAAAAAAAGCGAATTTTACGATAAAATAAAATAACATTTCACTGCATTATGATTTTATATTAAAAAAATATACATACAGATAAAATATTGTACACACCTTACAAATCAAAATTTCAGTGTGTTATAATATGATTTGTAGTCATACTAACATAAATTTACTAATAGTATTGCTATATATTTTGATCATTGTCACAGGAACCAGGATTAAAAAATTACATTCAAAATATTACCAATGCAAAAGAAATAAATATTTGCCACCGTACATGAAAAAAATAATACATTATTAGATTATTCTTACCATTTGCACTTACAATTTTGTTCTAAACTTTAAGAAGCAAGTGTTATGCCTGTAATACAATCTTAATTAAATTTATAAACAGTTTTTATATATATACTACATGAATTCCATTGTTCTATGAACAAGTGCAATATATGGGCAAGGTGCAAATCGATTAGATCTGAATTATTGAAATCATATTACAGTAACGATTTACTAAAAAATTAATACTAGGTTAAAAAACTAAACGAATCAGTTGTTAGCAATCAATATAAACCGATCACTTTAAGGTAACTCAAAATTAACAGATAAATGAATTATTTTATTCAGCATTTGCAATATTGTCAGTTTGGAGTCATTCATCACTATACATTCGCGACAAAAATAAATTATTTATTATTATTTTTGATTTGGTTTTAACTACAAAGAGATCACATTTGAATTTTAAATTTTAAGTGAAAGAACAAATGCAGAGTCGTTTTCTATAAAAAAAGTTATACACATTTTATTTATATAACAATAGCTAGCTATCATGCCTTAAAAAAGATGAAAAAGACCTTGATTTCTACTTTAAATTTATTATTACAATACGGCAGCGATACCATTTTATTACAATAAGTATTTGTTAAAATTCAATTTCAATATTGTCTCTGGCCCAGATGTTGGGGCATGCACTTTATAAGTGGCTGTTCGTGACTGCGAGTCACCGGACGCCCATTGCATCACCAAACACTCACTATCCAAACAAACCAATGAAAAAGGGCACTGTTATTTAGGAACAATCCTCTTGACTCTTTCTCACACACTGTGCTACTTTTCGTTTAAACTCCGAATATGACTCTCGCCATTCCTTCTGTAAAAAAAATCATAATAAGCACACATCAACAACTGATTGTAGTTTGTGTTGTGCCAGTTGGAGTGTGTGACCTAAAGTGATATTATTATGCTGTTTTGTTTGTTTTATTGTATGTCACGTGTCCCTTTTTCTGTGCCTTTTACAAAATTTCATTCTCTCCTAAAAGCAATCTTCTTGACTTTTCCTAACACATCTGGCAACTTTCTTTTTGAAATCCGAATATCTTTCTCTCCATTCTTTCTGTGAATACAAGAACATGAAACATATATAAGTTAATGATGCATGAATGTATTATTTACAATGCTACAAATATTATGAAATGTGTCATTGACAAGCAACAACAC
Organism: Colias croceus; assembly: GCF_905220415.1. Classification (NCBI taxonomy): domain Eukaryota; kingdom Metazoa; phylum Arthropoda; class Insecta; order Lepidoptera; family Pieridae; genus Colias; species Colias croceus. Next base: position 3,652,228 of record NC_059555.1, read on the forward strand.
ATTCTATACTAACAATAATAATTTAAACAATGACTATGAATCTACTATTAAATTAATGATTTTCATAGTACATATTAAATGTTAATAATTATTAACACCAACTAATTACCATGCAATTGACGTCACTAAATTCACAATCAATACAACAACTTTGAGCATAATTAAACAAGAACTACAATACTAATATCCATAATCTTATTTTCAGTTTATTATTATAGCTCAATATAATTCTTACCGCAGCATCTACATTAGCAGGGCTCTCATCATTAGGGTCCGCTAGCATTGATATAACGCTAATCAGGATTGTCTCCACTGTGTGTACGGGCAACCATCGCTCCGATGCTTTCTCATAGCCCCATTTGTCATCACCCGGTTCATGCAATATTGAAATGCAAACATCACCATTCTTTTCAACTGAAGATATAAATTAAAATGATTATATATCTAATATATTATTTTACTTATAGTGTAGAGATACAGTTGTAAAAGGATAGTTTTCCATAGAATCAGTTCTTTATTTTATATATTTAGATAAATATTATACAAAAGGTTGATATTACAGATTGTGTATTATTTTAATGTGTTTTACTTATTTTCAATTGATTACCCACTCAATATCTTTGAAAATAATAACATTATATGATTGAAACAAAAAAATCAACATTATTTACTTCAGAAAATAAATTTTATTTTATCCACTATTACAAAACTATGTATTTTATAAAGTATGAATGCAGATGCACTCACAGCTCACAAGGTGTGCTTTGAATAGTTTCTCTAAATGTTTAACCTTAGCCTATTTTAAATAATTTAAATTATAATTACCGTCAAATAAAACTTACTATTCGGATGCCAAATTTCAGTCACAAATTTCATCCGTGGTGGCCTCAAAGGATACTCTTTTGGAAAATATAAATGTGCCTTAAAAAATCCACCCTCACTGGAAAGAAAGGTTGTTGTTAACAAAACTTATTAATACTATATGTTACTTGTGTTGTTTTTTTTTAAGTAAATAACAATTTATTATCTAAAATACAAGGGTTTTTAAAAATGACTGGAAAATACAATGGAACTATAATGAGATCCCATAACTTGATTAAGATTACTGATGTCCATATAAGTTATAGTAAACTAGCGGTCCGCCTCGGCTTCGCCCGTGGTACATATTAACGTTTTCTCTACATAAGAACCATCCTCGTACTTCAAGGAATATAATAAAAAAAGAATTATCGAAATCGGTTCAGCCGTTCTCGAGTTATGGAATTACAACGAAAAGTGGCATTGATTTTTATATATTAGATAATAAGTGTTTTGATGATTCACAAGATAAATTACTAAATTTAACTCAACTTATAAATAGAATATATATTATGTCGTACTCACTATAATGTGTCCGGTGGCCCAATAATAAGAACTTCCCATCTGTATATGTCATTGTCGTCTATCAACCCAGCAGAAAACCCTTCTACTGGATTTTTGTTCAGTTCTGAAAATTGAAAATCAACTTACGACTAACCACAAAATTCACTACTTAGGTATACTCATGTCATATGAAACTGTGCCAAAAGAACACGAGAAATAATTTATTATCGTTTCTTCTTGTCTTGCGACAAACGATTGTCATTGCTTGGATATTGATTTTACGACAAACTTTATACCAAGTAATATTTAAAACATTATTCTCGTGCGACAAAATCATAAAAACAGATTAAGTCAACTTTTTCAAAACCTATCCCGAACCCTAAAATACCATCCGCTAAGGTCAATGATTGCACGAATACCTGTGTTCGCTTAACGCTTGTGCAGTAATTATTTACGATATTTATATAAATATGACAGTAATATGTTATTACCTGCTAATTGCTTTTTTAACAAAAGCGAAGACTGTGGCTCTGACATTAATTACAATTATGAAATTTACCCTGACGACACGAATAAAACTATTTTTCACAAAAGATGGCTGGCTGAGTTTTGGGCAGGTTGTGAAACATATGAGCTGTGCTTGTTTCCGGTACAGACAACAGAAAATGTCGCCATACTTATTGATACAGATAATTAATTTTGATTTAAAGAAGTTTTTCATTTTGCTAGTTTTTAAAAAACGTCTTGTAAAATATTTCCTATTTATATTATATTCTATCATATTTTTAATATTGTATATCGTTTAATAAATTAAATTAAATAAGAAACATTCGCCCACTGACCATATCCCTTTTTTATTAGTTTCCGGTAATTGATAAAAAAGGGATAAGATTTTCGGATCATTACAATATTATACCTACATGAAAAAAAAATACTCTCTATATATATATGCATTACACACATTGATAAAATTAGCAAAATTAATTAGCTTTGTATCCGCTGATTTCATAGATCTTTATCTAAGAAATTGTTAAAAATGCATATTTGGCATTTGCCTTGCCAATTTTAATGTCTTTTTTTTAAATAAACGATGTTTCTAATTAAAGCTATTTAAAATTTAATCAAATTAATAAACCTAAAAAGTATGGATGGACTTTTGTTGATAGCAAAAAAAATGTAAAATTTCATTAGCAGTTAGGAGGGTACTTTTAGATACCGTCTACCCTCTTTATTTGAAAGGTATAGAGTGGGATACTATTATATTGAAGAAAGGCAAAAGAAAAGATTGAATTTATCCTCTGAAACATAAACTAAAATGGTGGGTAAATGAAACATTTTTTGTAAAAATATTACTTTGTATTTCATAATCAAAGAAAATTACAATTCAGGTGTTGCATTCTGTACTTTCTTTTTTGATTTCTTCATTTCTGGTTCAATGTCGCCATTACTTTGCGAGTTCTTACGTTTTTTCTTTTTCTTCTTCTGAATCTTCTTACCGCTTTGTTGATTTTGTACATTGTTTTCATTTGATTTTGCCGCACACTTTATTCCAGACACGATGCTTTGTAAACTCTGGAAGTCCAACTTTGATTCAATGTGACAACTCTCATGTACAGATTTTATGACATTGATTAATTTTTTCAATAATGTAATAAAATTATTTTTTACAATATATTCACTGTCATCCTTAATTGCCATTAATTGATTCTCAAAATCCTTTTCTATGTCCATAATTTTACCGCTAACTTCATTAACTGAAGGTTTATTTCTGTTCAATGATCTATAAAACCCTATTAACAATTCAAGGCCCTCATTTCTGCGGAATTGTCTCACATTTTTATCAAATACATTCTTTGTTATAACTGGTACTATCTCGTAAATACCTTTCCAGTCTGTCTGTAATATGCTATGGAAAAATATGATAGGCAACATACAGCTACGATTAGTAAAGAAACTATTTACGGTCTCTTTAAGAATTCCTGTAAGTGGGCAAGGTTTTATTTTTTTAAGTGATTTTTTATTAGGGCTGCCAATTTTTTGAGAACAATGCACGATAAAGGTTGCAAAATTGGTGATAACGTCACCAAGTGCTTGATACAGAAAATGCGACCTTGCACCTTTGTCAATTGTTGCTTTGAAATAGTCACATAAAATGTCTAATGTTATGTCCTCAACTGATGCGAACTTCCTAACCTTCGAAAGTGTTTTGATGGTTTTTCTTAATCTATTTTCAAGTTCACTAAATTGATTATCTTGCATACAAAATTCAAGACATCTGGTAAGAGGGGCTATCATACTTAAGCATATATCCATTGAAGGATCTTTTTCTAGATAAATATCAATCAAATCTAGTACCCTGATTCTGAAATCAGATAAAGATTTCTTATTTTTACGTTCTTTTTTCGTTTTCTTGTTTTTCCCCTGATGGAATTGTTTAAATGCTTCTGCCAATGCTTCATCTAGCTTTTTACCTTCTTCTTCATCAATATCATCTGCATTGATACTTTCTGCATCATCATCTGCTGCTGCGGCAGTTCCGAGTGCTTTTTGCACTGCAATTCTAAGTTGATCAGGATTTTTCAAATCATTTTCGTCATCATCGTCACCTTCATCATTGTCGTCGTCATCTTCACTGTCATCACTGCCTTCACTATCACTATTGTTATCTCCATTTTCTTTCACTTCATCTGTTTCCATATTTTCAACCTCACTTTTCTCATCTTCATCCTTTTCATCCTCAGAATCGCTGTCTTGTGTTAGTGGATTTTCAGCACTGTCAGGGTCTAATACAGAGACAATTTGACCTATTGATGATGGTGTTAGATATTCCCATAAAAGACGAAAAACACATTGTACTACTGATCGTAGCACACTTGATTCAATAGACAGAATTGATAACAAGATTTCTACCATTACTTCAACCCATTCTGGTTCAGAATCTTCCAAATCACCATTTACTTTCTTAGATTCATTAACTTTACCCATTGTGTAATGGTTGAAACAATCTCTCAATTCTTTAATAGAGCTGCGAGCCACTTTTACGTGGGTAGGCTCTGAGAATAAGAACAAACCAAGTTGATAAAGCAAGATGAGGAAAACTTTATCAACTTTAGATTTTGATTCAATTTTTTCAATTTTCTCACAAGTTTCCATGAGCATTTCCCAACAGCCCATGTTTTCTTTAGTAAACTGTTTTTCAAGTTTCTCACGAACCTGATCTTTTTCCATAATTTTAGTTATGAAATGACATAATGATGTCAGTACCATTACGAGATTGTCGACATTAGTGAATCTTGACGTAAAACATCGGTAAAAGCATGTTTTAATTGACCCTGTAAAATAAAATATCATAGCATAAGTAATGTAAACTAAATCAATTGCAAAATATATTTTTAACTATTTTTAAGTAAGTCATAGTACCTGCTAAATCACTGCCTACTGCAACATTATCATCTCCACTGATTTTAAAGAATCCAAAACACATCAATATTTGCATATATGAAATTTTAAATTCAGTGTCATCTTTAACAGCTTCATGGCTGACTAGATAAGATATCATCTCAGCAGCCTTAACTCTTTCATTATTATACCAATTCCTTTCAACACCTTCCTTTACAAACTTCTTTGATGTATTGAGAAGAACTTTTTTAAACAATTTTGCCATTTTCTTTACGCCATCTGTATCTAAATCAGTGAATATTAGCTTAACAATGTTGGTTCCTGTTATTTCTGTTAAATTAATCTCACCAGGATTAAACAAAAGCTTCTTTAGTATTTCAACTCTTAAAGAACTTGTTACAGATTTTGATTTTAATGCCTTAATGAGAGAATTGAGTAATTCTTTTTCTTTCTTGATCATTATTCTGTGGTCATCTTCATCATCTTTTTTATTCCTTATTTTGCTAGCTGTCTGTAGTCCTTTGAACCAATCCAAGAATAATTTAAAGAATTTATTACTTATCAAATCTGGTATAACTTCTACATTGTCTTCTAAATTTTGTAATACATTGTTCAGTATATTAATGGCAACAAGTTCCCTGTTCCGATTATGTTTTACAAGCTGACTATCAATTTTATTCCAAAATGTTAAAAGGTGTGGTGTTTTAGCTATCTGTTTGCCAATTTCTTGATAAATTGGATGATTAACAGAATTGTAGTCTATTCCCTCCTAAAAAATACAAATTACATTGTTAACAATATTTCATTAATAACACACCAGTAAAAATTTAAAGAACTAAGACTTACCAAAAGCTTTTCACTAATATCCGCTATGTGATCTTCATGTAATATTTCTGGAACTCCAAATAACTTCCTTACTTTAACTTTATTTGGAAATTTCGAACTTACAACCAAGAGAAAGTGTAATGAATCCAAAGTGTGTTCTTTGATTGCTTTTTTATAATTTGCTTTTATGTTTGACCAAACAATGTTGGAAAATTTATCTTCATCTATCTGAAAATTAAGAAATAAACACTCAGATTTCTTTTGTAAGTACTTTATATTTGAAAAAAATGTTGATAAAAAGTTAAAGTCAATATAAGGTTTTTTTATTATTTTTCATAAATATTAATTGTATGAACCAATGGACATCTTAAACAATAATATGTAATTTATCTTTGATAAATAAATACATACTCTTGCATCATATTTTGTTTAATAACCAAGTAAATATGTTTTATATGGCCACTTTTTTTATCTTCTTACCTCTTTAACAAAATCCAAGAGAATCAGAGATGCTACTGTACCCAAGTATGATTTCTTGGTGCTTGCAGCTATTAACATTTGTATAGTCTGCTTTTGTTCTTCTTCTGTACATTTAAGCATCAATCCGGATCGGAATATTGCCCCGCACACCAAAATTTGTCCAAGAGAGACATCACCTACTTCCTGTCATATGAAATAAAAATTATTACCTATTTATAATACTAATATTCCCTCTGAAGTTAAATACCACATGTTGTATCTGCCAGTACACCAAAAATTATAATGAAATGGTAGAATTGAGCAACAATTCGCGATTTTATCTGAGGATTGTAAAGTTATTTGTGAATAGTTTGTCACACTTACACTCTTAGATGAGCCACTGGCATGTAATTCTTTTTTTATCAACTCCAGCAATTGGGACACAGTTATTTCTGGAAATTTCGTCAACAGGCTCACAAGTGTGGCAAAGTAGCCAGTTCGAGTTTCTGGGGTATTAGCACCCAGACTTCTTATTATCCTTTTCAAGGAATACTGTAAATCCTTGTCATTCTGTAATAATAATCAAGGTTGATTAAATGTATTATCAGAGACGCACATCATGTCTATTTACAAAAAACTAACCTCATTTGATTGTAACCGCGAAATTATTCTTGCTCCTCCAGTAATTTTCACATCGTGTTTATCTGATTTCAATGAATCAAAAGCTTCTAATAGCGAAGTAGTAACCTCCTTACGAGGTTTTTCAATAACTGTTTCGTCTTTCATTTTAATACATAGTTCTTCAATTTAAATTATAGCACTCTGAATATAAAATAAACCAAAAAATTGTGGCGAAACCCACATGGACATGGACAATGGACATATGAACAAGTGACACATGACAGTCCTTGACAGACAGTTCTTGTGCATAGACTACAAAAGTTTTTTTCAGATTAGAGGATCACAGATTAATTGTGCGCTTAATAATTCAAATACAATAAAATAAATTAAAATAGGCAATCGATTTAGATTTTCGTCGAAAATGAATGATTTATGTTTTTCTTTTTATTATATGTTCAGTAATATGAAACAAAATCAATACGTATTTGGATTACGTAGTGTTTAGAGCGTCTTCACATTATCCGATCCGATATCGGATATCGGGAGCCGATAGCCGATATCCGATATCGGGGTTAAGTAAAATGTTTGATTTATGTAGTACCTGACTTTCCCCCCAACGGTACCCCAACGTTCCTCCCCAACGGCCCAGGCCTTGTCGCGGCGGAGGGGCTCAGTAGCTCAGAGTTATGGCCCTCTGAGTGAAGCGAAATTGGACCAGCGAGGGGCTGAAGCTGTGATGGGGTCGGGGGTTCGGGGGAACACGGATGATGGAGTGGGGAAAGATCCATTGTCTGCGCGTTGGTGGCGTAAGCCTTCGTTCCAGCATCCGCCAGCGAGGGGGGGGTTCTACTGGTGGGCCTGGAAACGGGCATCTACTGGGCGGGACACGCGGTAGAGTCGTAACCGTTCCCGCAGTTCCGTCCAAAGCAGCGCGATGGAACAGAGTGGGGTTTTAGTCGGTAGAAATCCGACATAACCACGGCTCCATCCCCGGGAGCCGGGGGTATCTAAGAAGATTTCCCCACTATAAAAAAAAAGTACCTGACTTCCACATTGTCTGATCCGATATCGGATATCGGAGCCGACACCGATATGCCCGTGTGCACATGCTGTCCTTGTGCTGTCGGACGATAATGTTCAGTGTTACCAATTCAATTTTCGAAAAGGCATTATACCAACAGCAAAAAAACACTATAGGTAATATAGTTTGTATACACGGTTTGTGTATTTTCATTCATAAAGGGCGCTAAATGTAAAAAAAAATCCTTTAATTTACTTTAAACCTTTTTATTAAGAAAACATTCATTTAAGTCTGGATAGAGGCATTAAAAATACGATTTATACGGGAGCTATTTTAATACTGTCCTATATTATACCGCAATTGGCTGAACTGAAGTAAACATATTGCGAAAAATATATTGCGTTCTTATATTCAACCGTATATTCAAGACATAAGTGTCTATCATCTTTATTTACTCATTCTGCCTCACTCCTCCTCCTTCCCGGTTGTTGTGCTGTTTATTGTATTGTTGTCATTGATTCACTGATTTAGTGTTTTGTTTTCACCGACTTCAAAAAAAGGAGGAGGTTCGGTACCGATATCAAAATTGTGCAGTAATTAATAATATCAAATCTTTTTTATATTTTACTTTTCCGTTTTTGAATTCGTTTATGTAATAATGTAGTTATTTTCTACTATATGTACAATTACGATCTATCAGTTGAATTTTTTTAATCATACATTTTTATATAAAAAAATATACAATATGGCAATTTTGTTTAGTTTTCTCAAAATTTCTGGAAACACTCGATGATATCGTTCCGATATTCCGTAATGAGTGAGCCGATACGGCTATCAATAGAAAACCCCTTCCAGACGACACAATTTAATCAGCCGATTTGATTGCCGATTGAATCGGGCCCAATTTGATCCTCTATCCACACGTACACAATTAAATCGCCAATTTTAGTTCTGCTCCGTTGCCGTTACAGACTGGACTTTTATTTTGCAACATGCCTATTAGTAAAAAACAAAAATTGGGTCTGATTTTGGCTGTAACTACAAATTTAGAAGAAAGAAAAAGAAAAAGGATATGGAGCAAAGAATGGTTGCTTAAAAGAAATCGCCTAAGTCATATAAATATTGTTAGAGAACTGGACAGTGTCGATTTCATAAATTTTATGCGAATGGACCATGACACTTTTAATGAATTATTATCTCAAGTAAGCCCATACATTACTAAACAAGACACTGTTATGAGAGAAGCCGTTAGTCCTGAGGAGAGATTAATAGTAACGCTTAAATATCTAGCATCAGGAAGAGATTACAAGTAAAAATTGCCCAATTAGCATCCACACCACCCAATTTGATCGGGCAATCCCAAGGCAATCGCAAATCGGCCGATCCCGACCACCCAATGACCTTCAATTTCATATTTCCGTCTAGACGACCCAATTTGATTGCCAATCTAGTCAAATTGGACGAAAAATTGTGTCGTCTGGAAGGGGTTTAACGAAAAATATATTGATAGCCGCTGTGGATAGCCGTATCGGCGTCCGATATCCGATAACGGATCGGATAATGTGAATTGTGAAAACGCTCCAGATTATTAAAAAATAAAAACGTTCCTTTTCACAATTATAAGATGTGTAAAATGTGTAAATAATAATTAATTAATTAATAACACAATATAAATTGTTAAAGAAAGGACGACAAAAATGTCTCAAATAAAATAAATACAATTTATTTCCTCCTTACCCACTTTCTTTTGAGAAATTTTAATTTTGTACTATATTGTAGTAGTAAAATATTGTTTTTCTTAAACTAATTTAAATCCTCGAATAATAAATAGTAATTAGCACTTTAATAATAACTAAATATTTTTGAATTATTTTTAGAAAATAAGATTTTGTGCTGAAAGGGATCACTTCTAGAAAATGATGCGCGCGCATTTAGTATTCCGTGTTTCTAAACATGGCAGGTCGTAGTGGTTTTGACGATGGAAATCCGAGGTATTTATTATTTAAATCCGTAATTAGCTTAGTTTGATCCGAAAAGCAGTGTTAATTAAAAAATAATATGAAATAAAATCGATTTATTGTGTGACATCCATCGACATCCGCATGCATTTCTTTTTCTTGACGGCGCGATAACATTGAAAGAAAATGGTTTTTTTAACAAAAAGTGCGTCTACCTACGAATATATTAAATTTATCGGCTCCGCGAAAAATGTATTAACATAATCCTTGATGTGCAATGTGCGTGTATAAATATTATAGGTTATAATATACCACGGTTATCGTGATTGTGTGCAGGGATTATGGAGGCAGCAGGAGGACGGCGGGCGGTCGCCCGTTGCCGACGGAGCCTCCTTACAAAGCCTATGTTGGAAATCTACCCTCTGGAATCATACAAGGAGACATAAACAGAATCTTTCCAGTGAGTAAAATTAATTATTAATTTTTATGCAGTTTCAATGTTGGTTCCATATTTTTAATACTTATATTATTGTTTATATGTGGCACATAAGCGAAATTGATGTATAATGTGTTATAGTTTCAATTCGGAAAATAAACCAAATAGGTAAGAAAAAATAATATTTGCCGCTCATCATGCGTTAATTATTTCCTTATCTTGTATGTTTAGCTAACTTTCAATGTCTTGAACAGTGATTATGTCACTGTCTAGGTCAATTTACATCTTGTTAGTGCTACCGTTGCTTTTTCTGTTGCAATACAAAGATTATTGATATTGCTTTGATGAATTCAGTCTTGTCTTGTTGGAATATCTATATAGAATAGTCAATAGCTTATGATTAACTCTATGGTATCAAGTATGAAAATACTAAATATATGTATACTAAGCCATTTGTTACTTGATGAACTTCTGTTTTTTTTTTTGTTAGATTAACTTGTGTATGTCTCTTTTCATTTGTTATAGCATGTTCTAGGACTTAATGTGTGTAAAGGAGAGGTCTTCATAAATAGTAAATTCTTATAATATCTAAGTATTTGTTGAAAATAAGATCACTGTTTTTGATAATATTTTATAGGTTTCCTGTTAGAATCACGACATAATATGCGTAGATGTGTGTTGGATTTTTAATTATATATTTTATTAGAATGATTATCCTGATCCTGGTTAAAAGCTTTTGCTTGGTAGTGGAAGCGGAGCGCTTCCATGGCTGGAAGATAAAAATCTACGGATTGTATCCTAATTACTCATAAATTTACAAAAATTTGACAGATTAGCCGTAAAAATGTTGTAGTGACAGTTGATAAAAAATAGGTTTTATGTTTTAAATAGATGATATGATTAGCCTGTATACCAAGCTATTGCTTATGAATTATACACAGGATGTGATGACTAATATACATTGTACGAAACACTTTCGGGAACATTACATATATTGATTATTCTCTTTATCATTTTATGTAAAAAGTGACTGCAGAATGAGGATAAATTGTTCCGTATGAGCTAGAAGAAAATCTATTGAAATGAATGGTCAAATATTTCTCCTAAACAAGGCTTTTTTGTTGATCGATGAGAGGCCCTATTTTGTAAATTGAACTTAGTTACCTTGCTATGCCACTGGACTCAGAGCATGTTATGACAAAGATTATTGCCTAAAATATAAGTAATAATATAAGTTATCTAATAGATAAAAGTTAATTATGAATGTATTGCAGTGCCATCATATCATAAATATGTATAACATACCAATTCTAATGACTTCTCTTCTATAACAACATTTCAGGACCTAAACATAAAAAATGTGAGATTGGTTATGGATAAAGAAACTGATAGATTCAAAGGCTTCTGCTATGTGGAATTTGAATATTTAGAAGATTTGATCAAAGCAATCGAGATGAATGGTGCCCTAAATGTAGATGGTAACTATATCAAAATTGATGTGGCTGAAGAGAAAAGAAACGACAGGTGAGTTTAGTACTAGAATCCTACTATAATATTATGCAAAAGTTTGTGAAAATGTGGAGAATGGATATTTGTTACTCTTTCACGCAAATACTACTGAACCAATTACAATGAAATTTAGCTCACATATAGAGGGTAACTTGGATTAACACATAGGATAGGTCCCGAAATCATCCGAGATCCCGGAAATCACACGGAAATGGGAACTATGCAGGTTTTTCTTTGAAAATGTGAACGTTTATATCTAATAGAGAAAAGTTTCTAATTGGAATCATGGTACAGAATTTCTAATTGGAGTAGTTTGGGCTGGGATATAGTGCTATATCATTTGAAAAATATGGTTAGAAATCCTTTTTGTGTTTCAATAACTGTTTAATTTATTTTACCTTAGTCTTACATCAAGTTTATATGCAATTGATGATCCTGTTCTAAGTAATTATAATTCTTAGTACAGTTGACTGTTTACAACGGCTAATCTACAATGATTGTTGAAGAGTGATATCAGAATCAATTAGAATCATGCCAACTGAAGTCAGTTCTGAGTTCTGACTAATTAGCCACATATTAACATGAGCTCTTTTAGCTAGTCTACACTTTTCGACGTATATCATTACCAGTCTAGTGTAGATGGTTGATAGTCAATTTCTACTGGTATTTGAGCCGGTTAATTTCCGTGTGTGGAATTATTAAAAAAAAATATTTTTATTAAGAAGTGAAACTGTTGAGGTTAAAATTTCAAAATTGCGTCATGGCAAAACCATCACGTCATAGAGTAAGGCGATTATTTTGTATTATTTTAGTTTTACTTCTGACACGTCTGCTCGGCGCACAAGCTCCTTTTTTTCTTTACATAAGAGCAAATGAATGTTCCCACAGAGGAGGCGGTTTCGACCGCGGGCGGCGGGATGGCCGCGACGGCGGCGGCCGTGACGGCGGTCGCGACGGCGGCGGGCGCGGCGGGTTCCGGCGGGACGGCGGGCGTGGTACGTACGACCACTTCGAGGCCGCCGACCGACGCGGCCCGCCGCGCCACCAGGGTGGAGGGTTCACACATGGTAACATCACTAACGCGGGATGGGAGGACTTGTCTGTGATAGGTTTTTTTTTTTAAATTTGATATCTGTGCCAGGGATGTTTTTATGATGTTGGTAGTTAGAATGGAAACTTTTTTTATGTTGGTAATGGTTTTTATTTTTGAATTTTTGACATTTCGAATAATCGTGGTTTTAACATTGAGATAATATTAATATGGAGACGATACCGCCTACATCACTTATGTTCCACTCAACATACGTCATGTGGCGTAACTGCACTCAGTCGCTTGCTCGCTCATTGGCGCGAACGTCACGCTCATTTTTTATTTGTTTTAAAGTGAAACGCATCAAATATGCCTACGTGTGTGTTACGATATTGCACAAATAATACAAAGAATACGGAAAAGTGCAAAGGAATAACTTTTCATCAGTAAGTAACTAGATAATAATTTTTAAAACTTAGTTAGAGCAAAATTTTTGGCGGGCGACATTTTGTCATAGATTAAAAATTTAAGATATGACATTGGGCATGAAATAAGTGTTGTTAGTAATATTTGCTGGCGTATATTTTTATAGTATAAAATAATAATTTTACATATTTAGAAAAGCATAGACTGGTTGTTAATTGAAAAAAGGTGAAATCATGAAATATGAAAATCAATTACTCAATCACCAATTTTTTTTGTTAATTGATTTTAATCAAGTTTTTAATTGATATTGTATAAGCTACTGACTTGAACGTATACTTGAATTATTATTTATTTATCTGCACTAATATTATAAAGAGGAAAACTTTGTTTGTTTGTTTGATTGTAATTAATAGGCTCATAAACTACTGGACCGATTTTGATGAAAGGAGAATGCCCATTTTTGGTACTGGTTTTTCTCATGCATCAAGACAATAATACTATTAAAAAAAATCTCGGCAATTTAGAGACCTTCTTACCATCGGAAAATATATTTTGAACAGGGAATGTTTTGTAAAATCTAATAAGACATGTAATTGTTTAGATCCGTTATTATAGATTTAGTGTCCATTACCGGTTACCACGGTAACCAAGCGGTAACTTATTACATTTACTATGGTAAATAGCTAAATGTATTAATATCGATTATTGTTTTCATTGAATTACAAAAAAATCAATTAACATAAAATCACTCTTTTATACACTGTAGGTTGTTTTAACAAAGATAGTGAAGTAAAATAATATAAATATGTATATATAAAAAAAATATTATTATGACATAGCTTGGTAGGTAACCAGTTATTTCTTATTTGTTTCTTTCTTCGAATATGTAGTGAAAAAATGATTCAAACAACAACAACAACAACATGTAAACCGAATAAAAACTCAATTGGCATTTTTTAAGTATATATTTAGGTTTTCTTACCTACACTACCTACCTACCTACCTACCTACTTACCTACACTAGCCGATGAACAGATAGATTACCTAAATCACACATAAACCTAACTAAATCGGGGTTATTTAAGTTTTGAGGTTATTTCACATTTTTCTCAATAACTTGAAAACCCCTGTTTTTATCACAAAAAAATCAATTGGTAAAAATCTTTTGAATATCGAAGAACCCTCCAAAACCACTCTGGCATTGACGCAACACTGTACTGTGGTCCATACTTTCATGGGCATTCTCCTTTGGCACAGACAATCTTAAGACCCTGAGAAAGAACATAGGCTACTTTTTATTGCGAAATATGTGCCACGGGCGAAGCCGGGGCGGACCGCTAGTTCAGAGATAAGTAATTAATATTTTTTCTATTCAAGGTTTCCATGTCTGGGCCGTGAAGAAAGGGAAAAATTATTTTTTTTTCTAAAAAAGGCTCAATTTGTAAGGAATAAAACTTCCCATAGCCCTGACTGAACCTAAAACACGAAAAAAATTAAATTATTCCATATGACGTCACTATTTACATCATCCTATATTATATGCCAGATATTGTTAGCCCCGCGTAGTAAAGTCAGTTTATACCTAAAATAAATATTAAGTAAGTACAAAGAAAATTTCAAGTCAACGTGCATGTAGGAGTGGCACCCAATAAAATAGACAGAATGAAACAAAGTGTCGCCTCTATAGCGGTGAGTCAGTGACATCGCATAATCTATGACTGTCTAGCCGTCATTCGCGCGCCCCGCGCCGCCGCGCTTGGCGCACAGATTTTGTTCGTGGTGTCTGCTCCATATTAATATTATCTCAATGGGTTTTAATGGTTTTTTAACTTTTTAGGCGCCTATTACATTTATTTTTTAATTTAGGTTTTTGTTCATGTAATTTTTGTATAGTGTTGTACTAATTTGTGTATAGTAAACAAATGAAAATGATTTTGCAATATTACATAAATACCAACAAGTAACAACCATCCTGTTATTGATAAGGAGTTGTAATACTTTACAGGCATTTAAAAATATACTTATTTAATTTTACTTTTGCTTTACAAACACAAGAGAAAACTATAATAGTAGGTTATTTTTCTTAATGTGTTTTATTTTAATTTGTAGATAAGCAGACAAGTCTTCATTCATAATCATTGTTCATATTCAATGGTAGCTTTGATTGCATTAACAACTAACATACATGAGTGAATAATTATGTATATTGTTATATTATCAAATAAATGCTTAAGGTTTTATATCAAATCATCTGTCTGATATTACTCATATACTTTAAAACATTTTCATTTTTTTATTCATGAATTGCCATTGGTTTGAAAATTTGTTAAATTGTGTTTTTGTTTTTTCGTGTTCACTCACAAATAATAATTAATCATTCATCTGTAAACATTTTTTCCATTGAATTTACACTCTGGGTACATTTAATCATTTATTTAGTTATTTAGGGGTTAATTAGAAAAAATCTAATTACTTAACACTTTTAGTAAAATCATGTCATAGTGCTCTGTTGTGGCTTCATGAAAGTAATAAAATTATTTCATGTACATATACTATAAAAACAAAAGTACCTATTTCATATTTAAGAAAATATTAGCACAACAAAAATTCACTTCTCTAAATATGTAGAAGTTATATCAAAGTTAACACCACAACTTTTGCATTGTGCTTTGATTTTTGTGGCCTTAATACATTTGTTGGCTTAATTAGTTTTTATTTTGTTTCCTCCCCTTAAGTATTAAGGTAATTAAATTACGTTTTTATTATTTCTATAATTCTTTTAACAAAATACACAAGTACAGATCCAATACGCAAAACACTTTAGAAATACAACCAAGAAGCACACAAAATTTTAAAATTTTTCTCAATAACAAAAAACAAAAATATACTTAATTACTAAAAAAAAGAAAAACATAACCATAACGAACGTATAATTCAGACCGCGAACGCGCGCCGCCCGGCGGTGCGGGCGAGCGGTGGAGCGAGCGGGGGTCGCGCGGGTCGAGCGAGGAGCCGCGCGGGCCGGGCGAGTGGGGCCGCATGGGCCGCGCCGGCGGGGCCGCCAACCCGCCGCCCGCGCGCCCGCGCCGCAACTTTGATGACATGCCGCCCTCGCGACCAGGTCAGTGACACCGTTGGGTCGGTACATACTGTTGGAGCAAGCCGGAGAGCCGGAGGAGCAGTGGTGGCTCAGTGGTGAGACCTCGGACTTCGAATCGATAAGTCCGTGGTTCGAGGCCAGGCGAGCGCGCAGGAAATAAATTGATTTTTCAATTTATCTGCGCATGTTGTAACATCACCACTGCTCGAACGGTGAAGGAAAACATCGTGAGGAAACCGACATGTCGAAGAATTAAAAAGTTCGACGACATGTGTCATCCGCCAACACGCACTTGGCCAGCGTGGTGGATTATGGCCTGTACCTTCATAGGAGGCCCGTGTCCCAGCAGTGGGAACGTATATGGGCTGATGATGATGATGATGATACTGTTGGAGACAGTATGAGCATGCTATCCGCGCCGCAACTTTGATGAAATGCATCCTCGCGACCAGGTCAGTGACGCCGTTGGGTCGGTACGTGCTGTTGGAGACAGTATGAGCATGCCGTCCGCGCCGCAACTTCGACGATATGCCGCCCTCGCGATCAGGTTAGTGACGCCGTTGGGTCGGTACATACTGTGGAGCCAGCCGTCTGCGCAGTGACAGCGATTATTTGCCGCCTTCGCGATCAGGTTTGTGACGCCGTTGAGTAGCTTTATTGGTTTTATCATGAGGGACGTAACAAGTACGACGAATTCGAAATACAATTTCAATTTTTTTAGAATTTAGAAAAAATCGTTTTGCAAATTAAAGGTTTTGTAATTTGTTTATGCAGCATAAGTAACAATATATATTGAAATACAATATGTAAATCGGTTATGAGATCTATCAAATTTACATTTTAATTTTTTCAATCAATACACTATACAGTATTCATTTATAAAAAAAAGAGTGTTTCCAACTTTAATACGTGAAACTTAAAAATTGCAGACACATCCGGCAGGCCGAAGCTAGTGCTGGAGCCGCGGACGGTGAAGGAGCCGGTGAACTCGCTCGCGGCGACGAGCCAGGCGTCGTCGATATTCGGCGGCGCGCGGCCGCGGGAGGAGCGGCTCAAGGAGCTCAAGAGCGAGTAGGCCCCACACATCGTCTAATGTAAGCCGACTCACCGACTGCCCTCGCGCGTTAATAGTACAGAGATAAAGCTTCATACATCCCCACGAGTCAATAAGCTTCATACAAACATATGAGTGGATTAATAGTACAGATGCAAAGCTTCATACAACATGAGTGGATTAATAGTACAGAGACAAAGTTTCATACAAACTCGATACACGAGTCAATAGTAGCTTTATACAACATGAGTGGATAAATGTATGTACATTTTGTATGTACAAAGCTTTGTACAACCACATGACTGGATAAATAGTACTACAGTAGTAGTAGCAGTAGTATACAGAAGCATTATACATCCAGAGAATTGCCCCCCGCCCCCAAATGGTACTCTTCTAATAAAAAACATCATAAACTTTACAAAATAACAAAAAATCAACTTGTTGATGTTTCAGTTGCAAGCTTGTATATATTTACGGGAAAACGTGTTATTTTATTATCAACTAGCTTTTCGCCTGCTTTGTCTAAAACCTAATAAATTTTATACAAAAACCTTCCGCGGCAATTACACTGTCTATTAACCCATTGAGCCCCAAGCGGGGCCTGAGTTATTAAAAAAACCCTCCAAATCCCTTTTGTAGTTTTAAGAGACTAAGACACTAAGACATACTTCGGAAGTGACTTTGCTTCATACTATGTAGTGATAAGCATTGTTTATTGCACTGTTTATAATACTTTAAAAAATATATCATCATGCGATCATTAAAAGGATTAAAATAGTAAATAAAATTATATTTAATATGTAACAACCCTACCAAAATATGAAAAATAATTTAGCATGTTGTTTAGAAGCTTTGTCTCTGTACAGTTACTTATGTCCTCTCGGTGCGTGTGTACTACCCTCATATGTACTACACACATAATATGTCATTTTTCAACCCTCATATTGTGAACCATTAGGCTGGTTTCAGAGCTTGACCGACCATCAGTGCGTACGTCAGTCGCGCTTGTCATATGTATGGAAATTCATAAAACCGTTCATAGCTAGACCGACCATACGCACGCGTATTGTCATGCGTATTAGTGTCATAGTCATACAATTGTTGATGCGTATCGTCAGGACCGACGGTACGCACTGACGGTCGGTCAAGCTCTGCAACCAGCCTTAGTGTTGGTGTAATATGAATGTCTACCACTACCCTACCTAGGTACCCACTACCTTAGTAAGATGTGAGCTTACGAAATTCGAACCTTGTGATTTTAGGAATTTCAATTTCGGAAAATTAAAAAAAAAAATGAACAAATTTTAGTTTTTAATACGATATAATCTCTCTAGAGGTTGTAGTAATTTAAATTGATACCGTGATTGGCAAATTAAAAATTTTTCAATAACTTACTTTTCACCGTCTGTTACAAAGTAACAACGGCAGCTACTTATTATTGTGTATGATGTAATTATAGTGTAACGCTTCATCTACATTTCATTAAAATTCTTTTTCAATCGTGATCTATGTGAATCTATAAAACAACTCAAAAACATATTTTTTATGATTTTTTTTCCAAATAATACTTATTTTTATGGAATAATTTAGATGCATATAGTTTATTTTCGTACATGTTTACACGTCTTTTCCTCGTTTCCAAAGTTACTAGTAATCAAAATAGTCGAAATAGACACATGTAAGATTGAAGAAGAATTAATAGAAGATGCCAAAAAGGTAGTAATTTTTTAAGTAATCTAATGTAATGTTAAATAATCGAGGGCTTTTGTATAAATGGTCGCGTTACTCGGCTTAACTTAGATGTACTTTCATTCAGTGTACATGTATCGTCCTATCTCGCCCGCTATACTCTATGTATGTTCCATTATTTAATTAAAAATGTGCAGAAAAACATTGTAAATGTACTGGAAGGATTTTGTTAGGTTGTGAGGTTGTAAATCATTTTTATCATATATGTATTTTGTTAGCTTTGTTATAATATTATGTATTGATGCGTTTTATCGTGCGTCACTTTCGCTAATTTATGAGCGGAATCAACGGCGTTATTGGTAATGCTAGCTTTTGGCCTCGAAAATCCTCAGTTTGTGTGTAAGATGTTTTGTTTGCATAATATCGACTTATTTCCATAATTATTGTCTCAAATATATTGTGTCTTATTCTTATTTGCATATTGTTGTTTAATTTGTGAAAAAATCTTTTCATTTTCAATAGTGATAAACCATTGACACGGTTTTTTAATACTCTGTTGCGACGGTTTATAAATTTTTGTTCAATTGTTTAAGTTGTTAGATCTAAAAAAAATATGTAATTGTAAAACATAATTTAAGAAAACAATGTCATGGGTGATTTATGATTCATTAATAAACTTCCACGTACATGGATTTCTACTTTATCTAGGTATGTGTGTAATTTCATGAAAAATGTGGCAGAAAAAAAAATCGCAAAATTGTAACAGGTTATAGAAAAATAATAAAAAATAAATTCTTTGTATTCAGTGTTTTATTTCAAGTTATTTTCAACCTATCCTTTTTCTATAATCCCTACCAATAATATAATTATGTGAAAGTAACTCTGTCTGTTTGTCTCTACCACAGAACCAATTTGCCTTTACTTATGCCATTATCAATATATCAAAATTAATCAGTACATAATACATACATAACTATGAAATATAAATGTCTAAATATTCGAGTTACCATTTCAAGGTTATTAAAATTTTAGAGAAATATTTTCCTGTTTGGAGCATATTGCATACTAACATTGAATCGTATGTGCCGACAGCAGAGCACACGAGTCAAGTGAAACTTCTTTAGCAAGATTCAAAGATACAAAAATCATTGCTCTACTCCATGACGTGACGGTATTGCGATGACGCGACTTGAAATTTTACTCTAATTCACTTCAAAGTTATTAATGGTAAAAACTTAAGCGTACGGTATAATTTTATAAATTAATATCACCTTTATCATACATGACATAAACAAAATGATGAGAATAATAATTTTGGATATAATTTTATTATATAACAACAAGGGCTGGAATGAGTGGTATAAAGAAATGAAAAAAAAAAAACATATTAATATTATAAACAATTTATTAAATATCCAAATCATCGTCAGGATCCTCATCATCCCAGTCATCCACTGCATCTGGTTCATAGAATACTCTACCCTGACCTTCATTGATTTTACTCATGTATGGTAGTTGCAATTTATTCTTCTCCAACTGTGATATTTGATCCGTCTCTATCTTAAATGTTGTGAGACTTCCAGGTGTAACCTTCTCTACTTCATCTTTCTTACTTAATTTAACTATAGGTGATAATTTAAAGTAACAAGTCCTAGAATCATAAGACATAATTTCTTCGCTTCTCAACAGTTTGCCTGCCTTTTTTATTTGTATGTACAATTTGTCATTTTTCTTTCCATCAAAGGTAACTATTGCATGGGCTATGTGATTCAAGTGTATTTGCAATTTTGAATTTAGTAATATACAATCTTTGTGTAATATTATTATAACCTTTGAAACATTCGAATCATGCTGAAAATTTTTGATAATCTTTAAACAATTGTTCCATCCTAACAAGAGGCTCATTTGATTTACAGAATCAATGATTATTGTTGTTTTTTCTTTTGGTTTATCCAATGCTTCTCGACATATTTCATCAAAGAATTGGCATCGTTTTTCCTTAAATATACCTTGCCATAAGGCTACTGGCTGTTCAAGACAGAAAATATTCAACATGTAATCATCTTGGACAAGGTTTTGAAGAAGAGGTAAAGCATTTTTATTATAGTCTTCTTCGATAAGAATTGTTGTCGTCGCTTTAAGCTTAAACAGTGTCATTGCTTATGTGTATAGTAATAATTAAGGTTGCAGGTACACTTAAATACAGCAGTGATAGCTTTACGTAATGATTAAATCTAAATAAGCAATTTCAGTACTATTTACATTAATGTTTCCTGTGAAAAATAAATACCACACCGTAGACAGAGAAACTACTCTGTCTACGTACCACACATACATTCACAGAGTACTTTTGTATATTTTGACATTATCCAAAAACCAAAAACTCCAAAAAGCATGCTCAATAGTGCTCAGTGCTCAACAATGAATAAGGAATCACATGGAAGTGACATACCTACAAAAAAAGTGTGGCCGGCGCCATATTGCTTGTAACAATTACTAAAAAACATGGCGGTGTTTAGTGCCGAGAATATATCGATAAACATTATTATGTTTATCGATATAAAAATAATATTAATATATTTTTTTTGAAGTTATACTTCTTTTGGCGCGTAACTTGTAACGCGTGTACATAAACACAAACTCTTTTTTATTTATTTTAACTTTATTGTACAAAACATAGAAGTAAAATTACAAATGGAAAAAATGACAATGCCAATTAATAAAATTAAGTATGACGATGGCTGCTTGTGACGGTAACACCTATACAGGGTTACTTGTAAAACACCAGCAACCTCGCCGGACAAGATAGCTAACCCTGTATAATTTGATAAATCCAGTTCAATTTTGACTTCGATATAAGGATTACGGTAGACTTACAATTTGGTAATTTCAGTTTTGAGGAATGTAATATAATGAAACAACATAATATATACTAATATAGGTATATAATAGTATTTTATTACGATGAACAACACAATATACAGTAATTGTATTTATTTATTTATAAATAATAGACAAAAAAAACAATAATATATAATAATAGAGAAAATTATAGAGCTAAACTATTTTGTGTAGCCTGGAATGCACTCAGATACACTCTGTTCATTTTTGAGTTCGGGATTTGAGGCTCAACTGGTACCTGGAAATGAAATGTCACAGTTTACATTAACTAGCATTGTTCACTTTACATTTAAACTAAAATGCAATACATTTTAATTAAAAGGGCAATGCTGATGGTTTGAAATTAATATCAACATTAGGGCTTACAATAGCGGAACTTGAATTTATATTTTTGGTTTTATGGCATTGAAATGCTTTATAAATATAAATTTATAAAGAATAGAAAAATAACTTAAAACACCCCATGTATTTAAAGTAAATTGCACTTTCCCTCAGTCAATAACATTTCAACAACCAAATATCACCCAAGTTTGTACTCAAAAAAATCATATAAAACCATCTCAGTTTGTTCACAGGCCTCCTTCAAAATAGGAGAAACGTTAGATTATAAATGACAGCCCTAAATCTAAATAAAAAGACCAAAAGTAAATTGGAAGACATCACGTGTCTACAGATAAAAACCTCACCCTGTGTGAATGCAGCGGCAGACATACTGGTATAGCATCATCGTGCAGACTAATCACATCCATTGTTCTATTGAAAGCACTTTCGGGGAAATGTAGGGAACATACTATGATATTATATCCTTTACATTTGGCTTGATATTTTCAGTTTCAATTGCTTCTAACCATTCTCCTTTTCTATTTACACTTCTTGGTAACCTTCAAAAAATGAATTTTTAGGTTATTATAATTTTAGTCCTGACCTGACTTATTTATAAATACATTTTTAAAGTACCTACTATAAAAGCGATTAATCTTACTTAAGTTAAAATTCATATTAGGTAAATTTAAGTGTTTTATTTTTCCTTCTGCTGCTCTTGGCAAAATTAATTTGTTATTTTGGAAGTGTATTCACCAAAGCAACTATTCTTAAGATTAATGACACAGCCTTGGGAGACGCACGTCTTCATCGAACATTTTGCTGATGTCGATATTATAAGTCATCACTAGCACCCAAATTCATTATTTTACTAGAACGAAAATATACAAAATAAAGCTATATTTGGTAACAATTTTACACTGAACATAGTCTGTGAATACTCCTCAATTCAATATACATGAAAATAAGTAAATCAGCAAAGTAATAACTAATATTTCAGTCAAAACGTATACATACCGGTGCAAAGACAAACTTTTCTAGTTTTCATTCTTTCCGGAGCCACATCCCACAATACTGCGCTTTGGTATTATGCCACTATTTGTCCTTGACCACTCTATATGTTTTAGACACAAATGTTTGTCACAATCACAAAAATATTCAATATTTTTCAATGTTTACTACGGAGCAATGACAGAGCATGTACATGATACATCATAATAACGAGAACATAAAATGGCGCCCGGCCACAGTAGGTATTTGAGCTAACTTCAAATGTCAAACGGTATAGAATTAGCACTGACTGACGTATAGTCATATATTTTCACTTAGCAGAATATTCATTAGTTAGAAAGAGACAGTATTCGTTTTATTATTTCGGTATCGAAATGCATGATATTTGTATAATCAGTTGTTTGTATAGAACATTATGCCCTGTCCATAGGATTCCTTAGTCATTGGTGCTCAATAGTCAATATGTCTCTGTCAAGTGTCAATGATGTGTCAACTGTCAAATACCTAGACAAAACCAATGACTAAGGAATCCTATGGACAGGGCATAATGTTCTATAGAAACAACTGATTATACAAATATCATGCATTTCGATACCGAAATAATAAAACGAATACTGTCTCTTTCTAACTAATGAATATTCTGCTAAGTGAAAATATATGACTATACGTCAGTCAGTGCTAATTCTATACCGTTTGACATTTGAAGTTAGCTCAAATACCTACTGTGGCCGGGCGCCATTTTATGTTCTCGTTATTATGATGTATCATGTACATGCTCTGTCATTGCTCCGTAGTAAACATTGAAAAATATTGAATATTTTTGTGATTGTGACAAACATTTGTGTCTAAAACATATAGAGTGGTCAAGGACAAATAGTGGCATAATACCAAAGCGCATTATTGTGGGATGTGGCTCCGGAAAGAATGAAAACTAGCAAAGTTTGTCTTTGCACCGGTATGTATACGTTTTGACTGAAATATTAGTTATTACTTTGCTGATTTACTTATTTTCATGTATATTGAATTGAGAAGTATTCACAGACTATGTTCAGTGTAAAATTGTTACCAAATATAGCTTTATTTTGTATATTTTCATTCTAGTAAAATAATGAATTTGGGTGCTAGTGATGACTTATAATATCGACATCAGCAAAATGTTCGATGAAGACGTGCGTCTCCCAAGGCTGTGTCATTAATCTTAAGAATAGTTACTTTGGTGAATACACTTCCAAAATAACAAATTAATTTTGCCAAGAGCAGCAGAAGGAAAAATAAAACACTTAAATTTACCTAATATGAATTTTAACTTAAGTAAGATTAATCGCTTTTATAGTAGGTACTTTAAAAATGTATTTATAAATAAGTCAGGTCAGGACTAAAATTATAATAACCTAAAAATTCATTTTTTGAAGGTTACCAAGAAGTGTAAATAGAAAAGGAGAATGGTTAGAAGCAATTGAAACTGAAAATATCAAGCCAAATGTAAAGGATATAATATCATAGTATGTTCCCTACATTTCCCCGAAAGTGCTTTCAATAGAACAATGGATGTGATTAGTCTGCACGATGATGCTATACCAGTATGTCTGCCGCTGCATTCACACAGGGTGAGGTTTTTATCTGTAGACACGTGATGTCTTCCAATTTACTTTTGGTCTTTTTATTTAGATTTAGGGCTGTCATTTATAATTTAACGTTTCTCCTATTTTGAAGGAGGCCTGTGAACAAACTGAGATGGTTTTATATGATTTTTTGAGTACAAACTTGGGTGATATTTGGTTGTTGAAATGTTATTGACTGAGGGAAAGTGCAATTTACTTTAAATACATGGGGTGTTTTAAGTTATTTTTCTATTCTTTATAAATTTATATTTATAAAGCATTTCAATGCCATAAAACCAAAAATATAAATTCAAGTTCCGCTATTGTAAGCCCTAATGTTGATATTAATTTCAAACCATCAGCATTGCCCTTTTAATTAAAATGTATTGCATTTTAGTTTAAATGTAAAGTGAACAATGCTAGTTAATGTAAACTGTGACATTTCATTTCCAGGTACCAGTTGAGCCTCAAATCCCGTACTCAAAAATGAACAGAGTGTATCCGAGTGCATTCCAGGCTGCACAAAATAGTTTAGCTCTATAATTTTCTCTATTATTATATATTATTGTTTTTTTGTCTATTATTTATAAATAAATAAATACAATTACTGTATATTTTGTTGTTCATCGTAATAAAATACTATTATATACCTATATTAGTATATATTATGTTGTTTCATTATATTACATTCCTCAAAACTGAAATTACCAAATTGTAAGTCTACCGTAATCCTTATATCGAAGTCAAAATTGAACTGGATTTATCAAATTATACAGGGTTAGCTATCTTGTCCGGCGAGGTTGCTGGTGTTTTACAAGTAACCCTGTATAGGTGTTACCGTCACGAGCAGCCATCGTCATACTTAATTTTATTAATTGGCATTGTCATTTTTTCCATTTGTAATTTTACTACTATGTTTTGTACAATAAAGTTAAAATAAATAAAAAAGAGTGTGTGTTTATGTACACGCGTTAGAAGTTACGCGCCAAAAGAAGTATAACTTCAAAAAAAAATATTAATATTATTTTTATATCGATAAACATAATAATGTTTATCGATATATTCTCGGCACTAAACACCGCCATGTTTTGTTACAAGCAATATGGCGCCGGCCACACTTTTTTTGTAGGTATGTCACTTCCATGTCTAAGCTTCCATGTGATTCCTTATTCATTGGACAAAACCACAGATCTCCCAGCACCCAGACAATATAGTCACAGAGCAAATAATGTGTTAAGGGGCTGAGAAGCTGTGCTGAGAAGACACAATTTTGTTTGACCCAACAGTGATTGCGCTCTCGTTTACTCCCATACAATTGGACAGTGTGCGCAAACGAGAGCGCAATCACTGTTACTGGGCGGGGCCAGGTCGTAGAAGAAAATAATAAGAAAATATATAAAATGTTGTGTGGTTTTATGAAACTTTTTTTCACATTATAGACATTTAACTAAAAATTATCGTATTTGTACGATAATTATCGTACGTATCGTGCGTCACGCGACATGCGCTACACAGACCTAAAAGTTTGAGACGATGTAATAAAAGTTTCACTTTAATATGTGTTTTTAGGAAAAGTGTGAGTCATATGCAAAATAAGACTCGATAGAGGTTCAGGTATGAATATATTGACTTCGTGTTTTAAATTACAGACCCGTAGTCTGTAATTTAAAACAGACCCGTAGTCTGTAATTTAAAACACGAAGTCAATATATTCATACCTGAACCTCTATCGAGTCTTATTTTGCATATGACTCACACTTTTCCTAAAAACACATATTAAAGTGAAACTTTTATTACATCGTCTCAAACTTTTAGGTCTGTGTAGCGCATGTCGCGTGACGCACGATACGTACGATAATTATCGTACAAATACGATAATTTTTAGTTAAATGTCTATAATGTGAAAAAAAGTTTCATAAAACCACACAACATTTTATAACACATATAACACAAAAAAGTAAAAAAAAAAGAGTATAGAATCGCTTAATGATGATTAGGACCAATCTTTGCAACTATTTTCTATCGAGCCGATTTCGTCCAATTACGTATCGAGTCCGTCCACGGTCTTCAAAATGTGATGAATATATCTAAGGAATATATTAACATATTATATTATTTCTTTTATGGGCTAGATTATATATCTTTTCTTAAAAAACTGTTCAAATAACATTGAGATAATATTACTACGTATGGAGGAGACACCACGAACAAAATTTGTGCGCCATTTTTTTGCTCTAAGTTTTAAAAATTATTATCTAGTTAGGTGCTTACCGATGAAAGTTATTCCTTTACACTTTTCCGTATTATTTGTGCAATATCGTAACACACACGAAGGCATATTTGATGAGTTTCACTTTAAAACGAAAAACATTTATTTTAGTATTATTATTTTACAAAGTCAGTTAAACTTTAAGTAATACAAATACAATCAGTACCTAATCAAAGTTTACTATTGGTAGAGTTTTTTCAGAAAACAAAGTGCCCGCGCGCGGGCGACCTTCGGCATCGTTCATTGGGCGCGGTTTTTTGAATTGTTTGATTTCGATATCGATTGTTTTATAATCGGCGATACCGATATATCGGCTTGCCGATTATATCGACCGATATATCGGTATCGGTATCGTTACATCTCTAATCTATATACATATTATATAAAACTCAAAGGTGACTGATATTATATAGTGATCTATCAACGCACAGCCCAAACCACTGGACGTATCGGGCTGAAATTTGGCATGCAGGTAGATGTTAGGACGTAGGCATCCGCTAAGAAAAGATTTCCCGAAAGTCTTGCGGGAACGGGGAAAAACGGGGATGCACGTACAAAGTCGTGGGCGGAAGCTACTTTTAACTATAATCTACCACCAGATCGGCCCTCGTGAAGCCAGTGACCGTAAACGTTGGAAGAGCCGGTGCAGCATCACTGAACGTGCGCCAGGAGCTCGAGCTGGTGAAAGCCGAAGCCAGGACTGTTCACTTGCTGCACTGCCTTCAGAAGACCGCGCCACCTGTACTGGTCTTCGCGGAGAGGAAGCAGCACGTGGACGCTATACACGAGTATCTGCTGCTGAAGGGTGAGTGGTCTTCTCGGTGAAGGTGCGGTCTACTTGGTCTACTCGAAAATTGATGTAGTCTACTCGGAAATTGGTGTGGTCTACTTGGTCTACTCGGTGAAGGTGCGGTCTACTTGGTCTACTCGGTAATAGGTTTGGTCTACTCGAAGGTGCGGTCTACTTGGTCTACTCGGTAATAGGTATGGTCTACTCGAAGGTGCGGTCTAATTGGTCTACTCGGTAATAGGTTTGGTCTACTCGAAGGAGCGGTCTACTTGGTCTACTCGGTAATAGGTATGGTCTACTCAAAGGAGCGGTCTAATTGGTCTACTCGGTAATAGGTTTGGTCTATTCGAATGTGCGGTCTATTTGGTCTACTCGGAAATTGATGTAGTCTACTCGGAAATTGGTGTGGTCTACCTACTTGGCCTACTCGGTGAAGGTGAGGTCATGGCGACATATCCAAGGGTGTGGTTTTATGAAACCACGGTAAAAGTGAAACTGTTCAAACGGTTCCGAACACTGCTTTGTGTAGCGCATGTCGCGTGCCGAGTAGGTATACCTACTCGGCAGCTGCGATACACGTGACATGCGCTACACAGACCAAAAAGTTTGAGACGAAAGTTTCACTTTAAAATGAGCGTGCAGTTACGCCATATGGCGTATGTTGAGCGGAACATAAGTGATGTAGGCGGTGTCGTCTCCATATGTATATCAAATATGTCAATGTCAAATAACTTCATTTTTAACAAAATTGGGTCTTGTCAGCCCCATAAATACCACAGATTAAGTATTAGTTACTACGTAAATAAATACTCAAATATCAATGTCAGTCGTGACCACAGAGCAAGTATGTAATATAGTCGTGACATGGTCATAGGATAAAAGTTTCAATTCAATTTTAATTATTTTCAATATGAATTGATGTTTTGAAGGTGTTGTGGTTGACAAAAATAAAAACGACGTGTGGCACTCGGGGACTGCCGCGGTAAAGCTATTGCATGCTATGCCTTCAAGCCACACCTCCGCCCGTCAGAGTGCGGAGCGTGAGGTTTTTTCGTTACGGAATTTCTTGATTCGGTCCCCGCGCTCAAGGCCCGCGATAGAAGCTATGCAATAGCATAAAAAAAAAAATAATTCTTGACCAAAGGCCATGTCTTGTGTTTCAATTCAATTTTGTGGTTATAGCAAGGTTACAGCTGTGGTTACAGCATAGCCATAGAGGAAGGATGTTCTGAGACCGAGAACCAATGACTAAGGAATCCTATGGACAGGGCATAATGTTCTATACAAACAACTGATTATACAAATATCATGCATTTCGATACCGAAATAATAAAACGAATACTGTCTCTTTCTAACTAATGAATATTCTGCTAAGTGAAAATATATGACTATACGTCAGTCAGTGCTAATTCTATACCGTTTGACATTTGAAGTTAGCTCAAATACCTACTGTGGCCGGGCGCCATTTTATGTTCTCGTTATTATGATGTATCATGTACATGCTCTGTCATTGCTCCGTAGTAAACATTGAAAAATATTGAATATTTTTGTGATTGTGACAAACATTTGTGTCTAAAACATATAGAGTGGTCAAGGACAAATAGTGGCATAATACCAAAGCGCAGTATTGTGGGATGTGGCTCCGGAAAGAATGAAAACTAGAAAAGTTTGTCTTTGCACCGGTATGTATACGTTTTGACTGAAATATTAGTTATTACTTTGCTGATTTACTTATTTTCATGTATATTGAATTGAGGAGTATTCACAGACTATGTTCAGTGTAAAATTGTTACCAAATATAGCTTTATTTTGTATATTTTCGTTCTAGTAAAATAATGAATTTGGGTGCTAGTGATGACTTATAATATCGACATCAGCAAAATGTTCGATGAAGACGTGCGTCTCCCAAGGCTGTGTCATTAATCTTAAGAATAGTTGCTTTGGTGAATACACTTCCAAAATAACAAATTAATTTTGCCAAGAGCAGCAGAAGGAAAAATAAAACACTTAAATTTACCTAATATGAATTTTAACTTAAGTAAGATTAATCGCTTTTATAGTAGGTACTTTAAAAATGTATTTATAAATAAGTCAGGTCAGGACTAAAATTATAATAACCTAAAAATTCATTTTTTGAAGGTTACCAAGAAGTGAAAATAGAAAAGGAGAATGGTTAGAAGCAATTGAAAATGAAAATATCAAGCCAAATGTAAAGGATATAATATCATAGTATGTTCCCTACATTTCCCCGAAAGTGCTTTCAATAGAACAATGGATGTGATTAGTCTGCACGATGATGCTATACCAGTATGTCTGCCGCTGCATTCACACAGGGTGAGGTTTTTATCTGTAGACACGTGATGTCTTCCAATTTACTTTTGGTCTTTTTATTTAGATTTAGGGCTGTCATTTATAATCTAACGTTTCTCCTATTTTGAAGGAGGCCTGTGAACAAACTGAGATGGTTTTATATGATTTTTTTGAGTACAAACTTGGGTGATATTTGGTTGTTGAAATGTTATTGACTGAGGGAAAGTGCAATTTACTTTAAATACATGGGGTGTTTTAAGTTATTTTTCTATTCTTTATAAATTTATATTTATAAAGCATTTCAATGCCATAAAACCAAAAATATAAATTCAAGTTCCGCTATTGTAAGCCCTAATGTTGATATTAATTTCAAACCATCAGCATTGCCCTTTTAATTAAAATGTATTGCATTTTAGTTTAAATGTAAAGTGAACAATGCTAGTTAATGTAAACTGTGACATTTCATTTCCAGGTACCAGTTGAGCCTCAAATCCCGAACTCAAAAATGAACAGAGTGTATCTGAGTGCATTCCAGGCTACACAAAATAGTTTAGCTCTATAATTTTCTCTATTATTATATATTATTGTTTTTTTTGTCTATTATTTATAAATAAATAAATACAATTACTGTATATTGTGTTGTTCATCGTAATAAAATACTATTATATACCTATATTAGTATATATTATGTTGTTTCATTATATTACATTCCTCAAAACTGAAATTACCAAATTGTAAGTCTACCGTAATCCTTATATCGAAGTCAAAATTGAACTGGATTTATCAAATTATACAGGGTTAGCTATCTTGTCCGGCGAGGTTGCTGGTGTTTTACAAGTAACCCTGTATAGGTGTTACCGTCACGAGCAGCCATCGTCATACTTAATTTTATTAATTGGCATTGTCATTTTTTCCATTTGTAATTTTACTTCTATGTTTTGTACAATAAAGTTAAAATAAATAAAAAAGAGTGTGTGTTTATGTACACGCGTTACAAGTTACGCGCCAAAAGAAGTATAACTTCAAAAAAAATATATTAATATTATTTTTATATCGATAAACATAATAATGTTTATCGATATATTCTCGGCACTAAACACCGCCATGTTTTGTTACAAGCAATATGGCGCCGGCCACACTTTTTTTGTAGGTATGTCACTTCCATGTGATTCCTTATTCATTGCCGAGAACTGACAATAATAGACATTGTTCGGTTCTCAGACTCCATCATTGGACTCCATTCAGACTTGATTCAGACTGATTCAGACCAATGATTCAGACTCTCAGTTCTTTGGACTTTGACATTGACATTTGTCAAATGTAAGGATGGAATGTTATTGCGCTGCACTTAGATTTTAATAAAATTATTAATGATTGATTTTTGCAAATGTAAATATATTGTTATAAGATTCTCTAATTAAAGTACCAAAAATGCAATTGACTTACAGAAAATTATTTCAGAGCAGCTTAATTTTAAGGCAAATTGTTTATGTTCCTTCTTACAAACCACCAAATGAGAAAGATTTCAATAATCTTTTAAATTTTTTATACCAACATAATAAAATTTTAATTCTGACGGGAGCTGGTATATCCACAGAATCTGGTAAGATAGTATTTTATAATAATTCAGTGTTTACTTTGAAAAATCATGAAGAAATTTTTTAAATTTAATTATTTTTATTGGAAATATTAATCAAACGTTCAAAGGCATACCTGACTATAGATCTGAAGAGGTGGGCTTGTACGCGCGAACTAATCACAAACCAATACAATATCAGGAGTTTGTTAAATATCCAAAGGTGAGGCAGAGATACTGGGCTAGGAATTTTATTGGATGGCCAAGATTTAGTTCTATACAACCAAATTCTACACATTTTGCCATCAGGGATTTGCAAAAGGTAAATTTAGTAAACCTTATTTTATTAAATAGTATTCAACTTAAAAAGAGAAATTTATGTATGTTACTAAAGATGGTTTATATTTTAGGCAGACAAAGTAACATCAGTTGTAACACAAAATGTGGACCGGTTGCATCATAAAGCAGGCTCAGATAATGTAATAGAGCTGCATGGTACAGGGTATATTGTGAAATGTCTTAATTGCCCATATGAAATAGATAGATTTAAACTGCAAGAGGAATTGTTAAGGAACAACCCAGCTATGGAGAGCAACTTTGGCATGATTAGACCTGATGGAGATGTTGAACTTTCTAAGGTTTGTTAAAATTTTAATAGATAATTTATCAATTCTGGTTTATATGGGCTCTTGCTTGGTCTCAAAGCAAGAGCTCAGTAATTCTTGAGTAATGTGTAAAGTCCTATTGCTAATTATTGTAATATAAAAATATTTTGTGTCATGTCTTTACAAGTTTATGTTGAACTATCTATAGAGTACAATATACCACAATATCCATTTATTGTTATTAAACAAAATAAATGATCAGCATTTTCTTTCAGGATCAAGTAGATAACTTCCAGACACCTCTATGCCCTAAATGTGAAGGGCCACTAAAACCAGATATAGTGTTCTTTGGAGACAATGTGCCAAAAGCAAGAGTGGAAAAAGTTAAAAGTGAAGTAACAAACAGCGATGCTATATTTGTACTCGGTTCTAGTTTGACTGTGTACTCTAGTTATAGAATTATACTACAAGCCAAGGAGGAAGGAAAGAAGATAGCTGTTCTCAACATAGGACCTACACGTGCTGACGATATTGTTGATATCAAGGTCTCTACTAAGTGTGGAGAAATATTAACAGAGCTTTGTAATAATGTATGCACTTGACATCTATTATAATGGAATAATAGGATAATATTTATCAGGACATTGATGCAATATTACCTCTTATAGGATAAGAATATGTTGAATAAAAAAGTAATGGCATTTCTTTTTTTTATTTTTATAAAAAGAAGAAAGAATAGATTACAAAATTCTTATTTTAAATAAAAAAGTTACGAATTAAGGATCAACTAAAATTAATAATTTACAAAGTATGCAAGTTACAGATACAGAAATCAGAATAGCTTAAAAGATTAATCAAATAATTAGACTTCTCATAAAAAGCGAAATCAAATATTCAGGCTTTTGTATGAATCATTATAACACATTTTTATATTATATTGTACTTGTAAATTTAACTCTTTCTATGACTAAACTGATATTACTTTTGTCAATATCGCGCTTTTCTGAGAAGTTTCTTTTTTATAAAGAAAAATAATGTATTTTGGAGATCATATAAAAACATGATTCTAATGCAGTATTGTTATTTATACAAGGCTGCGTTCACAATATTATTAATTACATAGAATTAATGATTTTACAGTAGGTAGATATTAACTAAAACTTATGTAATTCCTTGTTGTAGGCCAAATTCAATGGATAATTAATTATGATTTTTTTCGACAATTAAAAGCATACTTTTACTAAGGCCTTATTGCCCACCCAATAATGCTTTCATCAATTGACTATTGCAAGACGAATGCTTGCAACTTGCATAGGAACAATCAAAAGTGTTACTGCTTGTGGAAATAATTACTACGTGGACAATAGGCCAGACGCCCTCATTCTCATATGAATTTATGAAATACTGCATCACCAATTCAATATTCAGAACTATATGATATTGAATCTTTGAAAATAGACCAAAAATTAAAATAGCCATGGCTGAGTGAGATAGCTAGATTTATATTCCTATTTCATTCATGAATCAAGTAAAACATAGTTATTCCAAATACTTTTCTAGTCACATCCCTTTCAAATAATATTAATTTATTGAGAAAGTCTTAAATATTATTAACGCTTATCCAAACAACTACTACGCTTCCTAAAAACAATGACACGACTTAATTCAGAAAAGTTTACTCTATCAAGTTTCGAGAGATAGAAAACTAATTGTTACATTTTAAATTAATGAAAAGGTAACCTTAACCTACAAAGTCATTTGAACTATATTTACTAGTGCTTAAATCTCAAATTTCAACAGCAATCGAAGTAACCTATATTTGGATTGATTGGTCTCGTAGTAGTTAAATTCTAATTAAGAGTTGCAAGTTGAAATGTAAATGTGGTATATTTAAAAATCTATTTCGCATATTATTATATGTGGGTTGCTAATAATAATTAGGCACAGTTTAATCGCCATGTCAAAAAATTCTTACAAAAAAATCATTTTTCAAATCAATGCAGTTAATTTAAAATTTACGATTATATTCACAAACTTGACAATCAAGTGATTTATTATTTATGTTAATGTCAGCGATTACTACATACATACATAGATATATGTATGATATTTTACATCAATGAATTTGTTCGATACAGTAAATAATGAAGAAAAATATATGAAATGAATAGCTTCAAGTTTTCTCGATTAAATCTAAATATTCACCCACAATACACAACATACACTAGGAACTAGACATTACCAACTATTTTAGTTTACGGAGCATCTGGCAGTGTTTTATCACATACTGCATTTTTATGCTAAATATTTGCAAGTTCAGTGTTAGTATGGTGTTAGTACGGAATTTTCGATTTGTATTAAACATATTTCACATTTCAATAAGTTAGAACTTGGTTATAATTAAATCGATTACAGTCAAGTTCTAACAGAATAAACAAATTAGTATTTTTTTTTCGTAAAATAATGAGATACCTAGCAAATTATTTATATAGTTGTAAGGTAATTGAAATAAATTAATACAATAATCAGAAAAGTTGAACGATAGAAGTGTTTTATGGTTATAAAAATTATACAGTAATCCTCTGTTCTTTTAAAAATGGTTTTTTATTCTATAAAATAACACATAAATCACAGCATAGAATAACATATTCGGAAAGAAATATGAATGATCAGATGTAATAATATAATGACTGAAGAAAACAAGGTTAATTAATTAGAAAGGGGATCCGAAAAGATTTTATGTAGCAAAATTATAAATATAGGAAGTTGTTATGACAGGATTAACGATAATTCTTACTAGTTAAGTACCATTATCCTACTTTTTATAGTGATTCCTCTTTCTAAATAACCTTGTTTCGTTTTACATTCAACAATTCAAAAACCTGCCAACATTTTCCCACTAATGCAAAAAACTGATTAGCTTGAACTACATATGAACAAAACCATACAATTTTCTATAAACCACATCATATTACTATAGCTTGACCGCAGTGGCTGTAGGGCTGTATAGATACTTGCGCGGCGAGGCGGGGGAGAATACCGGACATTCCGTTTCTTTCTAACTCATAACTCGTGCTCTTTCTTACCCCCTCCCCGCCTCACCGCACATACACACCCACCCTACAGCCACTGCGGTCAAGCTATAGTAAACTAATTTTAAGTTTCGTCACTTATTCTATCATTCAACTTTCGTCATTACGATACACACTGAATATATAAAACCTAGTACGATAACTCGCACACAAACAATTTGCTAACAAAAGGGTCACGCAATGTACTTTAGTCACTCATAGCTTAAACTGTTACACTTGGCAGTCTTAACATCACAAAACAATTCCACATTAAAATGTTTTGTCACTAACACAAAGACAATCAGAAAGTTAATACATACTTACAAATGTATAGCTGAAGATTGTAATAACAATTATTATTCTTCAATCACTTTAATAAGAAAGAGATGAGCTTCTAAATATAAAAAAATGAAGAATTACATAAATATAATAATAATTTGCCTGCAAAGTTATTAATACTATAAAGCTTCAACTAAACTCCTTCCTTTTATCATTTAAAAGTGTTCCTATATAATAAAACTGAAGAGTTTAATTTGCTTTGAGAATGTCAGGAACTATGGGCCCGATTTAAAAAATTATCTCACTGTTAGATAGTACATTTATCAAGGAATGCTATATTATATCATTGCTAATACAGAGGAACAGAGTAATGCGGGTAAAACCGCGGTACCCAGCTAGTAAAACATTAATCAACAACAATTACTTACATCTCCAGCTATACATTTGAAGTACCAGCATTACTTAAACGTTCACTATTACAATGTTACTGTAGGAGACATTATAAGAAGTAGTCCGGTTGCGGCTTCTTGGAGGGCACGCCTCGGGACTCTTGGGGTGCCGCTTCGAATATCGTGAACTCGCGTTGGAGATTCTCGTTCAGTTCTAAGATTGCTGCTACGTTACCACATCTGGAATACAAATTAAAAATATTTCAATAAATTAAAAATACATATTTACCTTGGCATCACGCGTGAACAGCTCAACCGATTTTACTTATTCATTTTTTTGTTGCGTTCTTTATTTTAAGGAGGAGAATTTTATGAGAGAAAACCTTTATAAAAATTGACCAAAAATTGGGATAATTAAGTAACTTAACAGTCAATAAACCATTTGCGAAAGCAACAGTGTTTATTTGTTGCAATTAAAAATATTTTTTCATAATAAATGAAAATTTACTTCCGTTTTTATAATAAATAATATACAATCGGCAATTACATTATTCAGATCAAAAAAATAAAATTCAGTTTCACTGTAAACTAACAACTTCTAGAGTTTAGAGCTAAACTTCTAGAGCTTTGGCAAACACAAACAAAAATATTATATGAAAATTCAGATAAAAAGTATCTCCAAACTGACCTATAACAATAATTAGGCGCAGACCACACGGTGAGCACCGTCTCGTTAAAGTGCCACTTATACCCCTCCATGACAAGTTGATGCGCGCGGCATATCATGTCGATGTCGTTGGATACGTTGAATTGGGCTACCACGTCTGAGCCGAAGAGGTAACCCGCGCCTCGTGGTGATACACCCCAGCCTTGGGTATCTGATGATAGATAAATCAATGGTATAGACTATAGAGTAATCTATAGACAAACATTTGTAAAAAAAAAATGGTAGAGATGTTTCTTAATTTTGGATTTTATCTTTATCTGTACAAATTCATAGATGTAAGAATTTCTAAAAAGAATGTTATGAAGAGGAAAGTTTTTATTAGCTACAATTATTAACAAAAATGAATTGATTTTTTGACGTGACAACGTCTTATAAATTGGTTTGCCGGGTAACACTTCAAGAAACTGCGTTACGCTCCGCTCACGTTATGCGCTCACAATGAGAGCGAGTGAGAGGCACGCGTCCCTTCCACTCGGGCATGGTTAGTCCGCCTAAGAGCGAGAGAGACAGACATAAAAAGTCGTTGTCACGTAAAACTTTCGCCCGTATACCGACTTTACAGGCAACCCAATTTTTTTAAAAATCAGAAAGCTACATTTGTACCAATAAACATACACAGTGCAGTAAGCAAACACAAATAATAGAGAAATACATCTGCCAACTGCCACATCACTACATAGTATAAAACAAAGTCGCTTTCTCTGTCTCTATGTCCCTTTGTACGCTTAAATCTTTAAAGCTACGCAACATATTTGATGCAGTTTTTTTTAATACATAGAGTGATTCATGAGGAAGGTTTTAGTATATAATTATTAGGTTTTTGACAAAGCGGGCGAAGCCGGGGGCGGTAAGCTAGTAATAAATAAGTGAGAAATACATCATCCCAATATAAAACTTAAAAAAACCTTACTTCAAAATTAATAACCTAACACTACAAGACAATAGTTAAAATACCTTCAGGGTCACTCCACAACAGATCGCACATAGGTCCATCATGTGGCACCTCCTGCTTGCGGTCGATAGTGCGAATCTGGTCCAACGTCTGTATGGATGGACTCAGACCGCCGTGCACGCAGAATATCCTGCCGTCTATTATAGCTGACAATGACAGGTAGTCGAATATTTCTGTGCAGTACCTGTGAATTGGTTTGAATGTAGAAAATATGTAGAAATCGCACAAATTGTAAGTGGAAGGTACTTAAAACAAATTGACAGCTGCATTGCTGCCGGTATTATCTGTATTAATTCAGGAAAAGTTGGACTGAAAAGTTCTGTGAAATCTGTAGATATGTATCAAATTGTGTTGTAAAGAGCTAATCAATAGTTCTTGGTTACTAATATTTGTGGGCCTAACAACATACACATGATGAGTTACATATACATAATTTTTTCACGAAAACGTTTTTAATATAAACCAAGCACCACTGTATAAAAATTATTATTATTTATTTTATTAGTTTGTCTGGAATTAAATATGTAAGAAAGCTCAGATAGAAAAATTGCTATGAATCTAATTAATAATTATTAATTAGACATGCATTTCAGATTTACTTACTAAAGAAAATATCCAATTAACAATATGTATCAATTTATAGAAATGATGAACAATTAGTAGATATCAAATATAAATGTTTTATTAATTAGGCATGTGGCAATATGTTGTTTTAATACATAAATAATACTTTCTTTGATAATCTATAAATACATTTAAGCTCACAATCAACAAGTGATTGGATTTTAATTTGTTGTCACTATTTAAAGTGAAGGTAAAACATTTGACCATCAATAAGGTTAAATAGCGGCATCATTATAATTTGAAGAGGTTGCCAAAACTATGATCAACTATTAATTATCCTACTATAATAATATTCATGCAAAAGTTTGTGAGGAATACTAGTGAACCAATTACAATGAAATTTAGCACACATACAGAGGGTAATTTGAATTAACATGGATCGGGGACTATGCAGGTTATTCTTTGAAAATGCGGCTGCAGGCAGAAAGCTAGTAACTAAATAATGCACCATACATTCTCTTTTCTATGGTTTTCTACGGTTTCTATGGTTTTCAAACCAGATAAATTTATTTTGTTTCTTTTTCCTACCTTATCATTTTATAAGAACAGTTTTTTTATGTTATAACATAATAAAAAATCTGTTACTGTACTGTAACTGTGTATGAATACATATAAGCTGACATGGCATTTATTCTTCTAGGTCGGACATAGTACAAAACATAATATAAAACTTGTCCTAAATATTCCTCGAACATATGCACAAAAATATTAGTAAAGATATTGGAAAGATTTGGTTACAAATATCATCACTTGAGAATGTAAGATATAGATATTATTATTATGCTGTTACTTGCAGTGTTCATGACCTTATTATAAAAATACAATTAGTATGAGTCATATATTCATATATCACTCACCTCCAAACAGTAATGGAACCATATTTTCTTAAGCATTCATCATAAAACCCATACACTTGTGTGATCTGTCTTGACTCATGGTTACCTCTAATTAATGTAATGCGATCTGGGTATCGAACCTGTAATATTGAACTTTGTAAAACAGTCTCAATAGATGTTAATATCAAGTATAATGTCTATGGAAGAACATCTTTTTTCATAAGTTATGAAAAAAGATGTCCTTATGAATCATAACAACTCTATCCAAAACATTATCACAAAAATACCTAAATAGATTCAAGAATTTTTATTTTTTGCATTATCTTCATTGAAAATACATAGTATTTATTTCTCATTTTTTTTCTCCACATATGATTGAAAAAATATAGATCCATTCATATTAATTCAGAAATGCAAATATATCTTTCATATTTCAATATAAATAAACAAATGATCCATACCTTCAATGCGAGAAGTAATAAAAATGTCTCTACAGAATAGAATCCTCTGTCAACAAAATCTCCCATAAATAAATAATTTGTCTCAGGTACATCACCGCCAACTTTGAATAATTCCTTCAGGTCATAGAATTGACCGTGAATATCACCACACACCTAAAAAATTTCAAATATTAAAGTGTTGACTTATTTTTGTTATGTATCAAGTAAATAATTAAATAATGTAGCAGTAAATAAACTATAAGTATATTTTTTTGATGTGTTATCATTTAGTATACAAATGTTACTTTACAAAATGAAAATGCCATGTTGTAGACGCAAAAAAGTTCCAAACAAAAACATTTCTCGATAGGTAAATACCTAGTGAAAGTGTATGTTATTTCATTAATCCACCTTTATAGTAATTATGTAATACGAATGAATTATAAAAATATAAATTGAGATACCGTGACTGGAGAATCTACTCGTTGAACATTGCTTTCTTCTACAAGTATTTCGCGGGCCTTCGCACACAGTGCTTTAACCTCGCCCTCCATTATTATTTCACATCTTTTCAATTGCTCAATTTGTCGATCGAGATCACTTGTATCAGACATTTTGTATTCTTGAATGCTTCTGAATCTAAAACCAAACAATGGGTAGAAAAAAAGAGGGTAAAGTATTGAAAAAAATGTTCTCTTCACTTCACAACGTTGTCATTATGCCAACGAACAATGTTATTCTAAATAAATTATAGTTGAGGTTATAGCATTTTACTTACAAAATAAAATAATTTTATAATATTAAAATCAAAACATCTAATGTCTTATGTAAAAATGTTTATTTTCTATGCTTAATTTAAACTTAGTCCAATACTATTATTTTAATTACAAAGTACAAACAATCACAATTCATATTCACGAAACGTCTATATTTTTGGGTATAGACTATAGAGTAGAGTGCCGATAGTTTTGTTACAAGCATCAAGCCAAAAATCAAGTTCCCAGATCGCTATTTTCTTTCTATTTATTTTAAGAATACCTACTAGAAAATATTTTTTTTTGTAAACTAACAACGACGTGGAATAACCTTTTTATTTTTATAATTTATAATACCTATTTATCTAAAGCTTTTTCTAGTCGGATTTGAAGAGTCCCATAAAGACGTCAATTATTACCACACACATTCTAACACTTTGACAGTGACACATGTCATATTTAGCGTTAAATTTTTATTAAATTTGTGTGAGTGTTGTTTTTGATGTGTTATTGTTAATTTTGTGTGAATGTGTGATACGACGCTTTTTCTGTTTTTTTAATTACAATTGAGTTAAAATACTAGTTTTTCCTGTGTAAGAAGCAAATAAGACAATGGGCAATATACACACCGTAGGACCTAACGAGGCGCTGATTGTATCAGGTATTGTAAAATTATATTTTCCTCCATAACAATTTTGGATGTCGCCGCATTTGAAATGCAAATGTATAGTT
The DNA here is from genome assembly GCF_905220415.1 of Colias croceus. Lineage (NCBI taxonomy): Eukaryota > Metazoa > Arthropoda > Insecta > Lepidoptera > Pieridae > Colias > Colias croceus. The sequence continues at coordinate 3,693,306 of NC_059555.1, forward strand.
GATAATTTTCTGAATGACTGGTATTTGTAATTTAAAGATAAGTTTATATTTAGACCTATTAAATACACATACAAGTAGTAAAGGTTCTTATCACAGCAAACACGAAAGTATGTTGATGGAATGATAAGAGCTATTTTATAAAATATACATGACTACCGAATGCTGTCGGTATAAATAGAAGAAGTTTTAATGTAAATACCTATAATTTTTGGAAAAGACTCGCGTAAAGGGCTTCACATCACATTTGACAAGAATGATTGTGATTCATAGTTTCTATCAATGAATATCATGTTACGTACTCTAACATTTGCCTACTGGAATTTCGAAGGAAAATGATGGGAGTAATTTATTTTTAGTAATTTAATAGGTACATTACCTATTACAATATTACGAAAAATGAATATACAAAAAATGACGATTTATTATATTATATTTTAATTAGTTAGTTGTGTTGTGGATATGCACGACGCACGTGATTATTATTATTAATTTTACCATAGTCCTCAGTGACAGTGAAATACATAGGTAGGTAGGTAATAGGTTTTTGTCTGTGGTTCGTTACAGTCGTCATTTATTGTTTCAGGTATGGATGATATTTACAACGTGTGGTAACTTACACGTAACGTATGTAAATAGGTAACTAAGTAATTATAGGAAAAATGAGAATAAAACACTTTGAAACTTAAATTAAATCATTTATTTCCTTGTTGCCATCGCAATTCGCAATATTAGTACGTAGATAGAGATAAAAGACATTGTGCAGCAGAAACAGTAGGATTTAGGAATGACATTTCGTATACAATTTTGGTCTTATAACTTACTAGTGATCCGCCCCGGCTTCGCCCGTGGTACATACTTCGCAATAAAAAGTATCCTATGTCCTTTCTCGGGTATCAAAATATCTCCATACCAAATTTCATGCAAATTGGTTCAGTAGTTTAGGCGTGATTGAGTAACAGACAGACAAACAGAGTTACTTTCGCATTTATAATACCTATTAGTATGGATTGGCTATAAAATGCTCCATAGATCGCTAAATTCGAAATCAAAAACTGGTTGGCCATGACCAGAACTAGTAGGTAACATAAAGGTCCCAAAAAATCGTCTAACATACAAAAAACCTAATCGCTTTAATACATTTGTATCCTTACAATGTACATACATAATATTAACTAGGTATTAGGGTCATTGCGCCTGTTCGCGTCCACATGCCTATTCGCGTCCATTTTGCGGATATCTTTTAGAAAATTCACGAAAATAAGTATACTTTAAGTAAAATTGTACTAAAAAAAATTTCCGATAATACCTCAATGTATAAGAGACATGCACACATATTCAAAAAAAGCCTGCGCACCGCCTATCCTATTTAAAAAAATATTTAATTTTGGGCTATTAAACGAAAGAGCTAAAACGCGCGGGATTTAGAGAAAAAAATAGTGCGCAGCGTCGCGTTCGACGGTAAGTATCTTATTGTTAAATGTGAATTTTTGAATATGTAACTGTTTCTTTGCTTTGCTAACAAAACATGGAATAGTATGGATTATAAATCAGCTTATTTCTTTTACAATTAATAGGTAAAATAAGGTGGACGCGAATTACTACACCGAATTTGTACAACTTCCATTTTGCGTCCACGGTGGACGCAAACTACACCTATAGGGCATAACAATAGAACATATTGCGTCCACATTGCTTTTCATTACGTAGCAATGAATTGTTTGTTAAAATATGTAATTTAAAATAGATTGTAAATTTTTGACTAAGACTACAAGTTGATAATTTAAATTTTCATTCAAATTAGCAAATTTTTATGCTATTTTTTCATTTTAAAATGGGTATTCTAAGAATGAGACTAGTATCTTTGAGAATGAGAGTCAATAAGTCTGTGGTTAAGAAATTAAAAAAAGAGATTTAATTCATTAGAAACTAAAAAATAGGGTAGGTAGGTAAGCTTAATAGAACTGATTATTATTTATTTACATAACGTAACTTTGTTTTTTGTTAATTTTTAATTCTATTAATGATGAGAAGATAAATATAAATAAATGTTGATTTTAGGGTTCCGAACCTCAAAAGGAAAAACCGGAATCCTTGTAGGATCACTTTGATATCCGTCCGTCTGTATGTCCGTCTGCCGGTCTGTCTTTCTGTCAAGACCCTTTTTCTCAGTACCGCGTGGAGGTATAAAGCTGAAATTTATATTGAATACTTAAGTCTACGGTCCCTTGAAGCAGTGAAAAAATCAAACTTACAAGCCAAAGTAATCAAAAGATACAGCCGTTTATGCTGCAAATTTTCGCAAATTTCGACATTCGCAAGGGAATCAAAACCTACAGGGTACTTTACGTAAACACAGACACTTGAAGTTTGGTACGAAGCAATGTCTTATAGCACAAATAAGGGAAACAATGAAAAAATAATCATTTGCAGTTAAAACATGAAAAAAAAAACAGGTTAATACGGAACCCTCGGTGTGCGAGTCTCACTCACATTTGACCGGTTTTTATTAAATAACTATATTCGTAAATGGATAACTTATTAAAATCTAATTTTTATTTGCATTTATCTGATAAAAAATCACCCAATACACTCTTAATTCCTTTTCTAAGCTGGTGGACGCGAACTGGTCCACAGGTGGACGCAAACTGGAATTTTTGGACGCGAACTGGGTAAAACGCCTAATTCTGCTATTTGTCTAGATAAATAAAAACCACATGATATTTCCAAGACAATTGAAAGTAAATCTTAAAATAGACTATGTAATGAACACGTTACATAAATTTTGCGTTGAAATTGGTTCTGGAACATTTTTATTTTCTCCTTTAAACTTTCCAACTGCACTAAGTGGACGCGAACTGGCGCAATGACCCTATGTTAACGACGATTTCATGGTCAAGTATAAATACCTATATCGATTTTATCGGTCAATCGTTTTCATAAACGACCTACGATAACGTGAGAAAGTATGATTGAGCTCTTATCGATACATGATCGTAACAAATCGACGCGATGACGTCATAAAGATAGATACATTGTGAAAAAATTTAACAATTTTATGATAGACAAAGCATAGAAATTGTTTATCAGATAATATGTAGGCGTCCTTGCTGAATGCTTTTATTTGTTAATTGAATGAGATGACCTCATGCTCACAACTAGGATAATCAACCTAAATTGTAATACATTTTAGCTTACAACTACGATAAAATGTCGTAAATCTAGTCTCTAGCTACTCTACATAATTGTATGTAGAGTCGAATTTATAAATGCAAGATATCATTTATTTGAGCAATTATTATTTTAATATAAATAAGCTCCAAAGATTCATTCATAAATAACAATTAAATTAACATAACACTCTTAAAATGTAGGTATATTTAAAATTATATCAATACTAGGTTTCCGCCCGCGGCTTCGCCCGCGCAGTCAAATAAAAACCCGCATAGTTCCCGTTCCCGTGGGATTTCCGGGATTGCGTCATTTTCCCGGGATAAAAAGTAGCCTATGTCCTTTCTCGGGTATCAAAATATATCCATACCAAATTTCATGAAAATCGGTTCAGTAGTTTAGGCGTGATTGAGTAACAGACAGACAGACAGAGTTACTTTCGCATTTATAATATTAGTATGGATTGCTGCAATCGTATACTGAATACGTAGCTTCAATATTGTAGCATTACATTTAATATTAACTCTACAATTTAATATAAATGGAGGTGCTAAAGGATACATATTTGGTTATTTACACGAAAAAACATTTACACAAATCATATTATACACATTACACACACTTGTCTCGCATTCTTAAATATATACTGATCACATTAGCATCATCAATGCTTACAATAAAATTTAACGATCTATTTAACATAGTTATCTAATAAGCCCCATCGTGCTTTTATTAGGTCCGCTCCTTTTTCGCCAATCATAATAGCTGGTGCATTCGTATGGGCCGCTATTGTTTCTGGTATTATACTACTGTCTATTACTCGTAAATTTCCGATACCATACACCCTTAACTCTGGATCAACCACAGCCATGGGATCAGTAGATGGACCCATCTTACATGTTGCTATTTGATGATGGAGTGTAGCTGTTATCGTCCGAACTGCGCATTCCCAATACTGATCACTATCGTAATCAAACTGCACACAGGTTGGGTATTTCTTATTATATAAAGTTGATCCATATTTAAGGAACGGTGGTGTATCAACTAGTTTAATTATATATCTTATGGCAGCCACCATAGTCGCTACATCTTTCGGGTGGGTTAGATAATTTCCATAGAGCTTTGGTTGTTCAAACGGATTCTTAGATCCTAGCTTCAAATGGCCTACCGACTTAGGATGTAACAACATAAATAGAACTGTGAAAGATTCTAGATATTCGACGGGCTTGTAATAATTGTTGTAAAGCCTGTTAGAAAGACGCAATCCTTTGGCTACGATGTTACCCTCATCTGATGCGAGAGAAGCACACGTTCCAATTAGTTCTATATCAGGAACATCGCCGAATTCATTTGATTCCTGGGTCTTAATATATCCAATTGTTTCAACACCCGCTAGTGATGACATAGGTCCATCACCATACTGAGTATATTGTACTGTATTTTGTAATGTGGCTATTTTCCTTTCAGCTAAAGTTAACTGAGTAGCATTCAATAGAAACGTAAGACCAGGGAAAGAAATATGGTCGTATAACGTTTCACCTACCGGAAGATTTTGTATAACGTTAATTCCAAATGATTCTAAATGTTGTCGTGGACCCACACCGGACAGCATGAGCAAATGCGGGGATTCAATAGGTCCAGCTGATAATATAACTTCTTTTGCAGCGTGGATTGTATATTTTTGGCCAAGCCTTTGAAATTCGACTCCATAAGCGTTCTTTGTGAGCGGATCAATTAGGATTTTAGTGGCTCGACTGTTTGTCAATATGTGTAGGTTCTTTCGTTTTTTAATATCATGAAGGAAGGCTGTGGCACTGCTTGCTCGTTTCCCTTTGTTTGTCGTAGCTTGAATGAAACTGAAGCCGAATCCGTCAGGGCTATTGTAGTCTACTCTTCGATTACCAAATAGTTGACCAGCGTCTAAAAATGCTTTCGACAATTTGGACCTGCGAACAGAATGAATACATCAATAATAATGTTAAAGATAATTCGCATAACTACTTTATTGATTTTTATATTACCTAAATGGAATATCTTCTACGCTAAGTTCGCCATCTTTACCGTGATATGGAGAGTTTTTTAAGCCACGCAAATTCGCTCGTTCTGATTTAATGTAGTACGGCAACACTTCATCGTATGACCTGAAAATATGGAATTTGTTTTGTTATTATCTTCCTAACTTTTTGCTGAATGCATTTGCGTTGCATGCGTTGTAGAATGACGTCAGTCGCTCACCCCTGTTCTCTTCTATTCATCTCGTCCCCTAACTATAATTGGGAAGGGTGACGACACTCATAGAGTACAGGGTATATGGTGACTTATTTTAAAACTGTTCAAATCCATTCCATATAAACGTTAATATATTCTTCTTAAAAATAATATCTAAATTAATGTAATGCACCTATTAGTAAGAAAAATGTATTGTAAATTATACCGCATATCGCATTGGGTAAACTGTAATAGTTGGAATGCTTGAATATATATTAATAAGAAATTATCTCACTCTTTCGCATACACTATTTACTTACTACTACTACTACTTTGAGGATATTAAATTATTACACATGGCATGTTCTAACCACATTGACATATGAGAATATGGGATCGGATTACATCTAGCTAGTAACTACATTGCAGGACCGAACATCCCATTTGAGTATGCTTGTCCTTGTTGTAATAAAATTACTAGATTTCCACCTGCGGTTTTGCCCGCGTGATTAAAAGAAAATCCTATGTAATGACTAAACCGCGGTAAAGTAACCAATTATAAGTTTCCTAATTATCGAGACACAGAAACCATACTAAAAATCGCTCCTAGACTTAAAGAAAGACACACTAACAAAGTTAATTTCACATTAATATTATCCAGTAGTAACTGCCCCGGAACCACAGACACAATAGAAAATCTATTATGTCTGGGATCGATCGGGCCGCTTGGGGCTCAATGCGTTAATAAAGCTTAGGTAAAGAAGTATAATAACAAAATACATAATTTAAAAATTGTATTTTTGACAAAGTATTGACTGATATAATCTTGCGTATTAGGTACGTACCATCCGTAGTTTCCCTTAGCAGCTATCCTATTCCAATCTACAGGCATACCACGGGTGTAAATCATATAGTTGACAGCACTCGACCCTCCCACAGCTCTACCACGTGGCCAGAAACATCTTTCGTTTTCCATCCCTGAAGTAATTAAAAAAAAAATGTATTTTGATATAATCTATAGACATGAAGGTTGTCATCTTAATTTCGTAAGTCACACAATTTGCAAGAAAGATTTAAAAAGCTGAAATATTTTATTTAATTGTATACGACCTCAATGTGAGGTTCATTGTCAAAGCTCTGCGCATGTGCCTAGAAGCTTATATCCATACTAATATTATAAATGCGAAAGTAACTCTGTCTGTCTCTCAATCACGCCTAAACTACTGAACCAATTTTTATGAAATTCTGTATGGAGATATTTTAACACCCGAGAAAGAACATGGGCTACTTTTCATCCCGGGAAAATGAAGCAATCCCGGAAATCCCACGGGAATGGGAACGGGTTTTTCTTTGACTGCGCGGGCGAAGACGCGGGCGGACCTAGTATATTATATACGTATATATATGTATTAGATAGGTTTAAGCTTCTTGGCATGTACTATAATAAAAAAATCAGTGTCTCAAACTTCAGACACAAACGAGTTTGTTTTTATACAAGTTATTACCGGAATTATATCAGACCGGAAGCTACCTTGATTTAATAATTGTGTGAATAAAATAATTTTTTTGAACGTATTATGTATTAAAGATAAAATGCAACTATTCAGTGATTACATAATACATATTGTAGGTCTTCTATAAATAGCGAAAGGCTCATTGAAAAACGAAATTCAGTATTTGACATTTTTATTTTTACATGCATTGAATTGAAATAATACTACGCACAGTTTTTGTGGTTTTATGTAGCTAATAAAACGGTTTCGGCTTTGTTCGATAATCTCAATTCTAGAGCTTGCTAAAATGTCAAAGATTTTCACTTATAATACCACAAGAGCTGAAGCTCGATATTTGGGTCGGAAAAATAATCATTATAATTGGGTGTAACAAAATGTGTCAAATTTTTTAATATACAATTTTGATTTTAATAATTTGACGGTAAAAAAAATTATAGCGTAGCTGTAGGGGTCTATATTTTTTTTCGCGGTATAAAAAAATAACAAGAGTTTTGACGAATTTTAGCAGTAACATTCAAAAAGTGGTATCAAAGTATTTTTTTCGGATATCCTTGTATTTAATAAACACGTAGCTTTTGTTATTTTTGTATTCTGTAGAGATAACAATCAGGTTAGTCCAACTTTACAATTACATATTATAAATATGTATTTACAATGAAGGCTTAATTAATTATTATTTAATAAATGTTGTCTCTATAATTATGACGTTTGTGTTTTCTATATAGTATTTTATAGGGAAGTGACATGACATTATTTATTACAGTCATGCAAGTGCAACAGTCATGTAACCTGTTTATTTTTAAATGACTTTATAAGTACAAACCTAGTCAAATACAAACACCATAGCGCACATAATATGTTCGGAGCTGTGAACAAGCAGTGTGCATAATCTTTATGATAAATACAAGTACCATATATAAGGTGCTTTATTTATAAATAAAAGAAAGTGAGTTTTTTTAATGCTTTTTAGAAAAAAAGCATTTAAAAAGGCGCTGTACGTATAAAGATAAAATGTGCTAAAAAGTTAAATTGTAGTTAAGCTTAGAACAGTTATTATTTAAAATACTACAACAATTTGTACCTTTTCGTTCGATTTTAACACAAGATATACCTTTTTTTAAATAATAAAGGCGAAGGTAATTCTGTAGTCTTTATAACATTAAGTCTTAATAACTTTATTCGTGTTACTAACGTGTTCAGGAAGTATCTAGGTATTTGTAAGATTAATATTTCAATGTCGAATAATTTGTTCAACATTTGTTCCTCGTGTATGGTTAATGGTTCATAATTTGAATATTTTTTAATTAACATAAGAATAAATCGCCGGAAAGTTTCAGTTCGAGAGCTTTAAAAAAAGTACGTGTTAACTTAATAAGTACTTATAATACATTGTTAATTTGCGATTTGATGTTAGCTCCGCATAGATGCATTAGCCTTTTTATTTATTAGTCCAGAAAGTATATTTTTTGGTTACCTACGTTGGCTTACAAAGTATATAAAACTCACTCTCTCACTCCGCCCGCGGCTTCGTCCGCGTTTTCAAATGAAAACCCGTTCCCGTAGGATTTCCGGGATAAAACCTATCCTGTCCTTTCCCGGGTATCAAAATATCTCTATACCAAATTTCATGCAAATTAGTTCAGTAGTTAAGGCGTGATTGAGTAACAGACAGACAGACAGAGTTACTTTCGCATTTATAATATTAGTATGGATTAAGCTTTTCGGAAAGCATTTGGCAAAATTCGTATAGACGGACATAGACGCTGAATTCCTTGTGTACTATGCATATTGCATAGATTATATTTATTTACGCGAATGCTACAAAATATTTTAATTTCGTTTATCCTTATTAATCAATATTTCGTAAACAAATATAAATTAGCATTCGTCACCACATAAGCTTTTAACTGTAAAACTTTAAAAAGTGTTTCTTCGTTCCATATGACAAAGGCTTTTCCAAAATATTGATGGCTTTACATTTAATAAGATTTATCGATTTGTGATGTTAAATATAACATTTTATTTAAACAAAAAACTAAGCTACTTTATAACGCTTTTCGCCAATATTTGCCTTCGTCCCGCAATCCAGCGAATAGCAGTTATATGTTGTTAAGTGTAAACTAACTTGAAATCAGCATTTTGTGCTCACACAAAAGCAGTAAATTAAATTTTCCCAATACCAATTGAATATCTTACCCAAACAAACCCCGGGTTGAGGTTCCATAAGGTAAGGCCATACATAATCCGTTTGCTGCAGCAAAGGCGCGAGTATAGGAACACTTCCTATAATGGACTCGCCAACACCAGCCTCCAATAATAATACTGATGCCTTCTTCCCCTCGCTCAGTCTATTAGCCAGGACGCTACCAGCAGAACCAGCCCCGATAATGATAAAATCGTATGTCTTTAACGGTCCTTTGAAACCTGAAATGCAAGAGCTCTTTATATACCTATATAGGTATAGCTATATGTATGTATACCGTTTATAGCGGAATGGTTTTTTCTTTTTTGTAACTAATAAGCTTGAAGCAGTTATTTTGAATGGTTAAGTGAATGTGTGTTAATAGCACAGATATTTTCGGATTAATTTTTGCCGTTTTTTACCAATAAGACTATTAATAAAACGGAAGATAGATTTGAATAAACACGGTAAGAATCGAAATAGGGGTGTTTACTGTTTACATTATATAGGGTACTAGCTTACCGCCCGCGGCTTCGCCCGCTTTGTCTAAAACCTAATAAATTATATACTAAAACCTTCCTCTTGAATCACTCTATCTATTAAAAAAAACCGCATCAAAATCCGTTGCGTAGTTTTAAAGATTTAAGCATACAAAGGGACATAGGGACAGAGAAAGTGACTTTGTTTTATATTATGTAGTGATCAACAAAAATGAAGATTACAACAATGGGAAATGGCCCATCAAGACTTCATTAAGTCAGTATTTAGTAGTAGAGATGCATTGTTTGAAATATTACCTGCATTCAAACTACGTACGATGAATATATAAAGAGATTCAACCAAATGCAGCTCTTGTGAGCTTTATCTAACGTAACTTACAATAAAATTCTAAGTTTATAAGGAGGGTTAGATCGTGAAGATATTTATATGCATAAACATTTGTTAGATAAAGTAATGGGCACAGATATGTACTGAATATATAAAGGACATCAAAGTAATAGCAACAATGAAAATACCCTACATGGACTAGAAATTTTTTAAGCCATATAGTCAAAATGCATCACTTACCTTTCGGCAGTTCGTAGTGATCTCTAAACGCTGCAAATACATCATTTTCTGATGTATTCAAGTGGTACATAGGAGTTTTTAGCATAGCGTCCAGAACTCTGCTTTTGTAATAAGCAGACGTATGTCTCTTCTGTTTTTTACCAAATTCGTATCCATAGTAATCGCTTGGTTCTGGCACTGCATAGTCTTCGTCGGATACCGTCACTAAGTCCTCAAAATCATCATTACTCGATGTTGAAGTTAATGAAATAATTAATATAAAATATAATGTGTATATTTTCATGCTCATTTCTGCAATGCGTCAAGCCGCGTGCGACTATGCTTCGCGAATCGCGTACTGTTATTTTTCAAATCTTGACCATGCCTTTTACCATTGCCAAGTTTAGACGGAATGAACCGGTTTTTATATAAAACATTATATTTAATTATGTAGCTTTTTTTTGGATATTTTCATTGTTCGTCGTAACGGGGTTGCAAATTTTGGCTTAAATTAATGAGAAGATTTTTCTATCCTGATAACGGTTTGTACGTCTAAACGTTATAATATTATACTTATAAAAACTATAAATTAATAGTATTAACATACGTTTTTGATATCATCTAAAATGAAAAGCCATTCACAGGTTGATATTTTTCTTTATTTTGTTAATCCTATCTTATGAACTGAATATTAAGCTAATGAGTAAGACAAAGTGTAACTTAACCATTAATTGAAACTAAAATTACAATTAACTTCCTTACGTCATTGTTTATTTATTTACGTCATTGTATATCTGGGGGCACGGTAGTGCCCCCGCCAAGACGAGACAAGCGAACAACCGAAGCGCACGGGCACTACCTACCTTTTCTCGAAGCGCTTCGACGTTTTTTTGAATTATTTTTTATCAATATATTAAAAATGTGATGAATTTTATGTTTAATTATTAGGTACTTACTGTTATAATTTAGAGTATAATAGATAGATATATATATGTAATTATTTCATGACCATGCGAAAATAAATATTTACAGCCCCTATGCATTCAAAGTACAGATTGTAATAATCTTAATCTTATCTTAATCTTAATCTTAATCTTAATACATATATATAAATCTCGTGTCACAATGTTTGTCCTCAATAGACTCCTAAACCACTTAACCGATTATAATAAAATTCACACACCATGTGCAGTTCGATCCAACTTGAGAGATAGGATAGTTTAAATCTTAAATAGTTTTAGAGAAAGCGGGCGAAGCCGCGGGCGGTAAGCTAGTATTTATATAAATAGTGGATTTGTAAAATAAACTGGCACGTATATGTACAATTAATATATATATAGAGCCTTTACAAATTATCGATTAATTTTTTTACATGCATGAATACGTTTCTTTTCAACATTGCTTGTATGAACATTTAAGGCGTTTTTTTTTGTTCAACTTAATGCAATGAACCTAAAACAATCATTTAATATTAAACCATATTACATACATATTATATTTTATTTTTGAATTAAATACAGTATACAATTGATTCTTCAGCCTTTTATTGCTAAGAATACTAATTATTTTCTCTCCTTTCGATTAAACTTTAATATATATGTTACCGGAAATGTATGTAATCCGTCATTGTATACAATTCCTAGGAAATGTATACAATTCCTAAAATCGTACGGAAATGTGTGAAATAAATTATTTTATACACATTTCCTAGGAAATCTATACATTTCCTAAATATCTATCGGAAATGTAAAACATTTAAGATATTGATACGTCGTCGGCAAGTTGTATATAATATGGCCGTTTAGAAACGGTCGGCATTTTGTAGTAACTATGCCGATAATCCGTAATCAGAAATTTTTGGTTTGGATAAGGGGGTGGGTTAGGTTAGGTTCGTGTTTTTTAAAACTACACAGAAATAGGAGCCCCACGAAGTGGGGCCCGTCGGCTCGCGACCGTCTTTTTGTAGAATTTTGGAAAAAGACGAATTTTCGGCATATTAAAACAGCTAGCCGTAATGTAAAACGGCGGATTGTACAATCCGACTGCGCCAAATATACGCGAGGACAGCGGGACGAGGGGACTGATTACTTGCAAAATGAAAATTTGATTTTATAAGAATAAATATAAGTTGATTTTGTGATATTTACGTTTAAAGTTAGATAGTTGATTTTTAAAATGTTAATTAGTAAGATAATAATATGAACATAATATTATTACAATTTTACGGTATGACTGTTACCCGATTGTATCAATAAGAGCTATAATAAAAAAATAACAACGTGTTTTATTACAGAAAGCATTTACTTTACACATTTCCTAATACGATATAGGAATTGTATACAATTCCTAGGAAGATTATACATTTCCTAGGATATGCATGCATTAAATAGTTTTTTAAACAATATTTTATACATTTCCTAAATGGTATCGGAATTGTACACATTTCCTAGGAATTGTATACAATTCCTTGATTTCATACATTTCCGGTAACATATATACCACTTTGGCTTCAGCATAAAATATGAAATCTGCCTTAAATATTCCAATCTTTCTTTATCATATCGCCGGCTTTCAAACCAATCATCATACCAGGTCCGCTAGTGTGCGCTGAAATTGTTCTAGGAATAACGCTCGTATCAACTACACGTAAATTACTGATTCCTTTTACACGTAATTCTGGATCCGTTACTGCCAGAGGGTCACTGTCCGGGCCCATACGGCATGTTGATATCTGATGATGCAGGGTGGCCGTGAGAGTTCGCAAAGCACACTCCCAATATTCATCTGTGTCAAAAACAAAGTTCCTACACGTTCTGTAAGATGCAGGATGTATTTTTGCGCCAAACTTTTGAAACGGAGCCGTAGCTGCTATTTTTTGAATGTGTCGTATTGCAGCTACAAATGTGGCAACATCATTCGAATCTGTTAAATAGTTACCATACATTTTTGGATGGCTGAATGGGTTGGTGTCTCTTAATTCGACACGACCAACAGATTTGGGATGCAAAAGCATTGGGAATGCTGACCACGTATCGGTGCTGTCAATTGAACCAAATGCTTCGTCCATTACACTATCTACTATTCTCATTCCTCTACGAACTGCTTTACTTCCGCCTGGACCACCGTCTGATAGAATGGATCCGCCAATACTAATCAGTTCAATATCTGGCACCGTAGGTTCAGGGTCGGTAGAGACTGGGGTTTTAATGTAACCAATTCCCTCCACTGCACCAGGTGATGCAAATTCGTTATCGCCATTTTTAAACCATTGGGTTATTCCGTGAAGACTTATAGCTCGCCTTTCTAAGAATGATACATTGGTTTCGTTTAACGTAAATATAAGGCCGGGAAAACATATATGGTCGTAAAGAACTTTACCTACTGGAAGATCTTGAAGAACAGGTATACCAAGTGTACTTAAATGTTCGCGAGGGCCTATTCCAGATAACATAAGAAGTTGAGGTGACGCTATAGGTCCAGCAGACAAAATTACTTCTTTGCGAGCATAAACAGTATGCAGTAGTTTATTACGAACATACTCGATACCGTAAGCCTTTTTCGTGTTTGGGTCGATTAAGATTTTAGTGGCTCTAGTTTCCGGTAGTATATGAAGGTTACGCCTATTTTTGTGTTTATGAAGGAATGCTTTAGCGGAGCTCGTTCGATGACCGCCGCTTATTGTGACTTGGACGCGCCCGAATCCGAATTCGTGTGGGGCATTGTAATCGACAGTTGGATGACCGAGAATGGTGCCCGCCTCCAAAAATGCGTTGAGAAGCTTTGTTCTGAAATAACAGGATACAATCAAATTAATTGAGGTAAACGAACTTTAAGTAACTAGCACACAACATAGAAACGTAAACAATAATTACTGATTGAGATGGTAATGCTTGAAAATTATTTATTTTATTTGGAAAAATATCAATGGAATTAATCTTTAAATTATTATTAGTTATTTTAACAACAAATAAACTTACTTTATAGGAACAAATTCCACGGGAAGAGCACCATCTTGACCTCTATATGGATTTTTCTCAAATCCTTTTAAGGATGCCTTTTCAAGTTCGATGAAATATTTCAATACGTCATTGTACGCCCTAAAAAGGTGATGGTAATAAATATAGTAATTTTTCATATCGTTTTTAAGACTGCAATTAAAGCGTGGCTTTAATTTCAAGTTTCCGCTATAAATACAGATATCTTACAGCGTATTTTAAAGGACTGAGATTCTGCTCACATACTCTATCGATTTTTTGAGAGGTTATCTATCATTCAAGGTCTAATCGAATAAGGAATGGTGCCTAACTGATAATAAACAATGTCATGTCTTGAATTTCAATTATGTTAAGTTATATTTTTGAGGTGGTGGGACCTGTATGTCATTGATGAGCAGTTTCTTGAATGAAAACCTTAAATTCGTATAATTTAGGGCTTATGGCATTATTTTTCTTAATTGTAGCTACGAGGTGCAGTGACTATCTCTATAGAAAACATATCACATTAAAAACGTGATCATAATTAAAATGTTGGATAAGGGAAAAATGGATTTTATTCTCGTTATGAAAAAAAGTCCCTCCCTGATAGTGCATAGAAGAGTGCTCACATATTTGCTGCTAAAGATAATGATTTACATGGGAAAAGCACCTGCCTTATTCAGAGTTACAAGATTTAACATTTAAAATGAAAAAGTTTATACCATCCGTAATTCCCATCAGCTGCTATTCGATCCCAATCCTGTGGTCTGCCTCGGGTGAAGATCATATAATTGATGACAGACGTCCCTCCAACTGCTTTGCCTCGTGGCCAAAAGCACCGACCGTTTGACATGCCTGAAGAAATTAAACAAAACTGTTAACGAGAGTTCATACATGTGTGTTTATTGGGGAATATAACGAGTGTATTCTAAGGAGCTTAGATATTAAAGGAACATTTAATAAAAAAAAAGTCTGTTAGAAAAGTAAAATGGTTTAAAATGTATCAACATTTTTTAGTCACAGTAGAGACCTTACCCATACAGACGCCGGGTTGGTGCTCCATATAATATTGCCACGCGTAATCCGTCGATTGAAATACTGGTGCCAAAACTGGCATGTCAGTCAATATCATTTCTGGTTTGCCAGCCTCCAACAGCAGAACTGTGATGTTTCGGTTTTTAGACAGTTTATTAGCTAGAGCACACCCAGCTGATCCAGCTCCAATTATGATGAAGTCATATTCGGAGTATGGTTCGTTGAGACCTGGAAGAATGGTATTGCAATTATTATCGTTTCATCTTCATTATTAGCATACAGTTGTCCACTTATGGACATAGGCCTATGGGACGCCACTGAGCCCGGTGGTTCGCTCGTAGTCGCCAATTGTGACCAACCATTAATTATGAATATACCAGGATTGCGTCAACAGGTATTAAGAGACATCTTAACAAGTCATAGGTATTTATGCAAAATGGAATTTCGTATCAACATTAGAGTAGGTTAGGACCGCAGCTCTTTAATTCATAACGTGAAACACGATAAATAACTGTTAATTAATTAGTCTTTATCGATGAGATGACAGGAAACGTCGCTCCTCCTATGTGTTTCTATACTCAACAAGTAACTAATAAATTGAATTATAATATAAAAAGCTTAAAAACGAGAACATAGGCATATATATTATATTAATAGCGCGATAAGAAGTTCAAAACTAGGCTCACCATTATGTTGAATAGGTTTGTTTATCTTGTTATAAATCGTGAAGAATAATTACCATACAATTAATCCAAATTTTGTTTGAATACAGATCTAGAATGATCTCTAATTCTCTAATAAACGATACAACTGTTTTGCCCAAAACAAAATACTGTTACAAGTTTTTGCACGTAAATCTAACTGTATATTTAAATATGGCCTGTTTTGTATATAATTCCAGTTTCGATTTCATCTTGTTTATTTTTTTGTTGAAATATTCAAGTTTTTAACCGTTAATTTTATCTAGGGCTTTGTGTATCTTATGGGCTATAACCTAGTTTTTAAATTCGATACCACATCAATAGTATATAAAAATTAACTGGTTTACGGTCTTTTTTTAATATTTTTTTGTATTTGGGTGTAGTTCGGAGATCGCCAATATTTCAAGAAGCCTTTGTTATGAATAACGTTGATAATAATCGACAGAATTTTTAACTGCATTTTAAGTAGTTCACTACAACTAGATATTTTATCAACTCAATACTCTATACTTGACTCAAATACATCGTTCTCCTCAAGCTTTCCGCACATAGTATAGTAAATTTTTATTATTAATATAATATTAAGATTATACATCTTCATATTCATCATATTCATAGCTTACTCATTGAATAATTGTAGGAATTCGCAATTAATATGGAAATTATAAATACCTTGTTGTTGTAGCAAAGCTCGTATGGTATTTTTTCCTGACCTTATGGATTCTGATGTGAAGACGATGTTTCATTCTTCTTATAAAAGGTGTTAATTATTACTAGGTTAATGATAAAAGCCAGGATTCCATTCTAATTTGCAATGTCCGTATCAATGCATAGTTATAAATCCTCGGTTTCTATATCACTACATAGATAGTTTTTAATAGATAGAGTGATTCAGGAGGAAGATTTTGGTATATGATTTATTAGGTAGGATAAAGCGGGTGAACCCGCGGGCGGTAAGCTAGTGAAGTAATAAGAAAATGTTTGTTCATTACGGTTTTAAGACAAACCACAACTTCGGCTAAATTTGAATGAAAATAGTCTACTAGACCCCTGAGTCAAACATAGAATGCTTTTCTTTCAAGAAAACAATTTTCCTGTATAAGTAGGTAGGTACATAAAAATCTATCTCTACTGATATTATAAAAATGTAGAGTTTGTTCGAATGCGTTTATGTTAGGAACTGCTGGTTCGAATTGAAAAATTTTTTTGTGTTGGATAGTCCTAACTCCTAAATCGACGAGAACGGTTATAAGTGTAACACCATGACAAATAGAGAAAGAGCAGACCTAAAAAATGTTAGAAACAAGTGATAACTGCGTTAAAAACAACCGACTTCAAACTTGCACTTGCAAAATTTACAAATACCTACAGACAAAAATGCTCATAAAATAAAAACTACTGGGCCTATCCGAATAAAATTTTTATGGGACCAATTCGACACCATCCCGCATCGAACAAAAAAAGAATCACGTAAATCGGTTCAGAAACCTCGGAGTAATCGGTGTACATACATAAAAAAAAAAAAAAATATACCGGCCGAATTGATAACCTCCTCCTTTTTTTTGAAGTCGGTTAAAAAGGCTTTAAGAGTTGCGTGGGTCAGTTAATTTTTTTGACACATCGCCTAGATCATCAGAATGTTCCGAGGAGGTGACGATATTTTCATATAGTTTGTTGCCCAGAACTAAGGAATAACACGGAGTTTTTCTGCTTGCTATTGAAGGATTGAGCTTACCTCCAATAATTCAATTCTTGGAAATACTTAATTCAATAATTATGTAATTCCATTTAAAAATTACCGAATTAAAACTGAAAAATACCTTTGTTGAAAAAATATTCTAGTATATATTAATTATTTAATGAATATTTATTTTTATCTACACATTTTCTTATGTTTGACGAGCGTTAATTAATTATTTATACAGCAACTGCATACTGTTTAGATTCTTGAAATTGAATTACATGTACGAATATTTTTGATTAATATTAAATCGATTAAGTTTGTCCTTTTGCAATGATTATTGTACAACAAAATTTCACATTAAATAAAAAAATCAACTTACCTCCTGGCAAAGGAAAGGAGTCCCGTAGGAAATCAAAGAAATCTCCATCAGCATGGGCACCATACATCGACGAAGCAACTTCCGTGACCATATCATACAAGTGGCTTTGGGACCCCGGCCAGAATAACTTGCCACTCCTTGCACTAGCATTATGCACACTATCACCCTCTTCACCTATGGATGAAGAGCCGATGAACAAAATGAATAGAACTATGAAGCGGGTTAACATTTTATGGTAGAGTTTTTATTAAGTGTATGCTCGGTGCGTTTTGTGTCTGTTCTGAATGACAGGCGCGGATGGTCTGCGATGTGTGCAGGGATACAGCTTTACTCTGATTTTGTGATCTGATTTATTGTATGTGAAATTGGTGATACTTTCTCTATGGGAGATTTTTTAGCTATTCAATTTAATGACATATGTGAAGTCCTGCCAATGTTGAAAGGCTAGGTCGTTTGTTGAAAGTAGATGTAGGTTGTGGTAAATTGTGTCTCGAACTTTGTAGTGCAATTTATAAATATCTTTAAAAATAAAATTATAGAACTTGACCAAGTAATGCAACTTTAGTATTATTATTACAAGTTCAAAGCTTTCCATTATTCATATCAGTAGATATAGTATGGGAAGTCTTTATTATTAATTATAATATTATTAGCCTGTTGGACATAAGAGAACGTATTCATTTGGGAATTTACAGTATTAAATTTTTTTAACCTAGAACGGAAATCTTTTTGTTTATGCCGCTCACTATTAATTCCTTAATTTCAAGGACAATTCATATTTTCAGTGAATTCAACACGATAAATAAATTATAATACCTACTATATATCATTTTGTACCTACAGGTACTTACATTTGATTTTATGTATGATAAGGTGGTAAAATTAAACTTGGAACAAAATATATTCGCAGCTATTTTCTGATGAGATCGTAATGTGAGATATCTTTTAAAGTAATCGTTCGTCATTCTGTTCATATTTTGCTTGAAAGTGTTGTGTATTTTTAATTTCGACTATCGATAACTAACGTTCATTATGAATATAAATCATAGTTTAGTCTAGTCTATTAGCGGTCTAATCATATTTAGTTATTTGAGCTTTGACAAAAAAAAAACGAGACTATGCTGATTAACTCATATTATTTATTTGCAATGTATTTTTAGTTGGCGTTTGCTGGTCTAAATTTAGACATAGCCAATTTAAAATGTTAATCATGTGATATTTAAAATAGTAAAAGTATTGAATTTTTTACACAAAATGTATTGCGTGTGTATTCTTGGAACTTATAATTAAATTGATCGTTAACAAGAAATTGGTACAGGGTTAAGGTTAAGGTACTGAGTCAAGTTCTACGCATCGAGTTATGAGAAAATGTTACTAGGATATCCTTTCAAATATGATTGACCATTTATAAATCATTTTTTGCGTTTATTGTTTCCTGGTAAAAAAAGATATATTCATGAAGAAAATATATGATACATGTTTCCTTAATATTTGGGAAATAAAGGCAAGCGGATCGTTTCTTAACAACAATATGATCAAGAATATTTTGATTTTCATTGCCTTGCAAGTTCTTGTGATCGTACAAAGCATAATAAGGATATAATATAGAATACAAAATAGAACTTTAGTCTTCAATATTTTTAAAAGTATTTATCTGTATCATTACCGGGTTTTTCTTGTTATAGGGTTTTGCAAATGTCATATATGTACTAGTTTTGTCTCGTCATTTATTTTATAGCGGTTAATGACCTTTCAATTTATTTTTGTTATTTACACTTCACTGCACCATATAAAAAATATATTTATTGGTATTGTATTGGTTTGGTTGTCATGTAAAGTTATGTGATTGTGAATTGTGAGGAGAAAAAAATGATAATATATTTCAGTGTGAAATCGATATAACTGAACTTTTTCAAATGATTTAAAGAAATTAACGCAGAACTCTTTAAACCTAAATAAAAATCTTTGATAACTTTGTCATATATTATAATATTATTAAAAAAAATGAAAAATATAATATAAAATAAAAATATACATTATATTGCAAATTGTATGCCAAGGATTTAAAGAATTGATAATTTACACGTAACTTACATGACCGCTTTTTTTTTTTCCTGTGTGGCAAGACATTAAAATAAATGTATTTTCTTCTTTCTTCTTCTTCTAATATAGAAGGTAGTATTACTGTTTTTCCTCGAAATTATAAAATTATTATGATTTCAAAATTAGAAATTTGAGACCTCAGACCACTTTTCTACATATAGAAAATATGAGTATAAATCGAGTTATATCTATCCTAACATATTGTGATAGTTTTGGTTGTAGAGATTAAGCGAATCTCCTGAAAATTGCATGAAAATAGAACTTAAGTAAGCGTTTGCTTCCCATGGCTGTTGACCAATCACATACAACAAGTACCCATACATTTGCTTTAATTTAACAGTACAGGTGCTTAAAAGGCTTAAACACTTCGCAAAAAAATCTTAAATCACAAGAGTCAATGTCCGATGATAATGTATGGAAATAACCGTTGTAATACATTTATACAACGTGTTCTCTTAAAACTTGGAAATTTAATACTTTTTATTTAAATTACACACTTTATGACAATATTTGTTTCCTTGAATACATTACTAACTATGAATGACCCACCGAGTATACTTGTTTCTTATTATATTTCCTATGTTATTAGGATAAGGTATAATACTGGTAACAGTAGTTATTTATTAATTATATTTTCAAGTTCTAGTCAGTACAATGATTATTATAATATGTAAAAACTAGCTTCCCGCCCGCGGCTTCGCCCGCTTTATACTTCTTGTTAAATCACTCTATCTATTAAAAAAACACCGCATCAAAATCCGTTGCGTAGTTTTAAAGATTCAAGCATACAAAGGGACATAGGGGCAGAAAAAGTGACTTTGCTTTATACTATGTAGTGATAGTGATATCAATAGGTATCACTATCACTATACAAACATATAGATATAGGTGTCTAGTAGATGATCAAAGGATAAGTAAATAAAGTAGGCTGTGTTCTCATCGAACCTGTAATCTAGAGATACATTCTAATTCTTATTTAGATTTTATAAGTAAGATAGATTTAAAGAACACTATGTATAAAATTTCCTTATCAAAATTCCGTTAAGAGCATCGACCTGATGAAAACAGAAAACATAAACCTTTATATGCGTGTGTTTTTCATACTTTTTGTGCAAAGGTCAATGATGCGATTTATTTTATAAAAGAAACAGGGCTAACTTGTATTTTTCATATAAATATAAATGTGTGTTATTTACGTTTTATTTTCTTACTAGTTGTTGCCTGCGGTTTTGTATTTGTAATGCCCAGGTAATTTGATGTAAATAGGATTTGTCTAAACTTAATTGTAACTCAAAGTAAAAGGGTACCGTTAGGAGATTATTGGTGAAGTCTATAAAGTAACATCAGCTATCTTCTATTAAAAGTCCTTATAAAAACAGTCCGACCGTTAAAGAGATAAGCCGGAATAACTATGTAGATATTCAGAGAAGCTATACTACTTTAATATGTATAGATTAAACAAGCAATTATTTTGAATAACTTGTAGTATTTATCCCTATAAGCTAAAATGTAAATTTTATCTTAACATCGTATCTGCCTTTACCCGCGGGCGAATCAGCAAAGCATGTAGGCATAGTACATACTATAATTTGTGTTGTTCTGGTACATAAGCTACATCGCTGCTAACTATCATCAGAATAAGTTCAGTGGTTTTCACATGAAAGAGAAACATACATACAATTTTATTCGTAACAAGGGGTTAGTTTCCACAAATCCTATAAAAGAAAAAAGAAGAAACGTAAAGAAACACAGTTTTCTTTGAGTACCGATGTTAACCTATGAAATATAATTATTTATGCCTTTATGGGAGTGCATTTAATACCTTACTATTAAACTCTTTTAAACTTTTTATAAAATATTTTATTGGTACGTGTTCTAGTCGTAAAAACAAAACGAGAAATTAATAATATTAATTTCTCGTTTTGTTAATATTATTATTACAAAATGGTTGAGAGCAACGCGCGCGTTGAAGCTTTTTGTAGTACAATACTATATTTCTGGTTTATATAGGAAAACGTTTTGTTTTAAGTTTTATCAATAGAAATAAGCATAGACGATAAATTTAAAGTATAATATAGTATAAATATATGATTTCATAATTTGTACATTTTATATTTAATAAACAAAATATAATTGGGTTAAAAATATTTACCACAAATTTGCTCACTAAGATTTAGTAGGAGTTTTATTTTAGGATGCAAGGTGATTTATGAATTATTTTAATTTTTACTGTTGAACATAATAAAGAACGTACCTAAAAAGAGAGACAAAATGTATATAGATCTTAATATGCTTTCTCTTGCTGCACTTCCAGAAACTGACAAAGATATTATGAATTCACAAATTTATTTGATTTTTCCCCTTGCTTATTTAAGGGTCGACTCTAGCAATCGTTGTAAGATGTAGTTAGAGAATTTTAGTGTAGAATTTTAATACCTCGCTTAAGGTAAATGACGTGAAATATAAAAGTATGATAAATAGGTTATTCCGAAACAAGCTCAAGCGTGACAAAAAAAGTCGACGCCTTCATGTTTATGATGGCTAATGTTTTTGCACTTAATATTAAATATAATGTAGCGGACTAAACATATTTTACCTAAAAATATGTACATATTATATAATTTGAAGGACTCGCACTCCTCATTTTTCTTTCTTAATTTTCGGCATAAATTTTATTTTCAATCCCTGAATTTCGTCGATTATGACATAAAGCACTCAAAGCGAAAAAGTTGATCTAGTTTACAATTCAAGTAATTTTGGTGTTCCTGCTGCGATGTGAAAAAAAAATCTCCTACCATTTTTAAACTAACAAATTTTGTTATGTTATATTGGCTATTGTTTATTACTTTTTCCGTTTATTTTGGTACTTTATAAAATCATAATTCATAAACATAGCCCCGGACTGTTTTACTTACATTACTTTTAATCTAGGACGTTATTTGTTTTACATTATTTATCGTGTTTAAAAGTAAAATTTTGTAAAATACGTTCGTCAATGTTATATTAATGAAATATTTACTATATTTGAGATATTACATCATCTTTTTTGTGAAGAAAGAAAAGTAAAGAAATATTTTTTTTTAATCCTATTGTTTTCAACAAAATTATTAAAATGTTAATGTACAGGGGAAGAGCAAGATACTCTTGCCGAGTGCCCCGCGTGGGCCGAGCCTTGTGCTCGCTTGGTCGCGGTCGTTGGGTCGGATCTCTCTCTGCCCTCCATTGTTCGCGCAATGGTGGGTAGCGACAGATCCTGGCGCGCGGTGATCACGTTCTCTGAGGACGTGATCTCGCGGAAAGAGGAGGCGGAGCGGGTTCGCGAGAGGGATCCTCACGCGGACCCGATCCGGCGCCGACGTCCTATTGGGCGTCGTCGTCGCGCTGCGGCTGATTTACGCAGCCGCAACCAGCCTCCTTGACGATGGGAGCCGGGCAATGGAGCGGGGATTTAGTCCATTGTCCGGTGGGATGAGGCGGCGTGAGACGTGTTCCGCTCACGCCACTCCATGAGGGTAGAGCTGGCAGGCTCTTAGCTTGTTTGGGCCCGGCGACGGGCTGCCGCTGATGGGGTCACGGATGAATTCTACACATACCCGTGGCCCTGTCGCTGATGTGGCTTGACGGAACACAGTGGGGTTTTGGTCGGTAGGAATCCGACATAACCCACGGCCTCTTCCCCGGAGGCCGTGGGTATCTATGCAAGATTTCCCCACTAAAAAAAAAAAAAAAAAAAAAGTATGACGGAACATTAAAAGGTTAATTTATAAATAAACTTAAATAATTCATAATCAACGTAACGAATAAGCTTTTTCATTCTTAAAAACTATATTAGAAATTTAAATTCTATTAAAATAATACAATTATATTATTACTTGAATAATTCCCTTGTTATTTATATTTCAAGTTTATTGTTTTAAATATTCATTCACTAATGCGTATAGGTAATTTAAATTTTAATGAAGTCTATTCGTAATGAAGCGGATATTGTTTTAGAAAATACCGATTATTAATTAATAATAGATTTGTCCGAATGCGTATTTTTATAGGTTTATAATGTTATTGACAAAATAGATGCTGGTGTTAATTTTCCGTTACAAATTAATGTTTTGACAAATAAATCGTCGTATTTATGTTGTTTGACAGGTCGAATAATCCTATACTAGCTGCGCCCCGCGGCTCCACACCTGTTGGTCTTAGCGTGATGATATTATATAGCCTTCCTCGATGAATGGGCTATCTAACACCGAAATAATTTTTTATTAGTTCCTGAGATTAGCGCGTTCAAATAAACAAACTCTTAAATCGAATTAAAATCTGACAAGAAAAAAAGGAAACAAAAAATTTATATTTTAAAAATTTATTAAATCTAAATAAATTATCAAGAAACAGTCTTTACATAATATTTATACATGTTTTCACATAAAATAATCAAAATTTACATATTTAAAGTAGTAAGTACATTAGAAACAGCTTAGGTATTTAAAATTAAATAATTTTTAACAACGAAATCATTGGAAACATTGTTGAGGTGGATAATGGATATCCTACAATTTCGTTGTAGTAAAAAATGCTTATACACGTGATACAATTCCATATATAAAGAAAAATGGATTTGTCGTATTGCATGAGATTTTTAGAGGTTCCTTTCATTAAATATTTTTCAAATACATCTTCATACTAAGCAAACTTTGTTCTCCAAAGGTTCACTAATAATACATATAACATTAAACGAGATTAAAGCTATTTTTAATTACATTAAATGCCCAATAACAATTTCATTGTTATTGCTTGCTCTATTGCCATCGCCATCGTTCGTTTTTCTTTAAAAATAAGTTGACGAACGGTATCTACCTTGATAATTTATCACGAAGAATATACATAGTAATTATCAACTTATTGTACTACTACCTATTCCATCGATAATTCTACCATAATTTACTACTCATACAAAACCATAGGTACTAAAATTACATTAAAATCACAGTTTAAAAAGTAATCAAGTAAATAATAATAATCATAATTATTAAATTTATTTGTAGCGTCCCCAGTCCTGTTTGATAAAGTCTGAACCTCTTTCTGCTATCATGTATACTGGAGCATTCGTATGACTTGATACTATTTCAGGCATTACACTAGCATCTATAACTCTTAATCCCTCAATCCCATGTACCCGTAATCTGTTATCTACAACAGACGATGGATCACTCTCCACACCCATTTTGCATGTTCCACTTTGATGGTATATAGTAAATGTAAACATCTGAGCTTGACAAGCGAAGTAAGCATCACTACCAAAAGGACCGTACTTAAGACATTCTTCAATTGGAACGTCGTACATTTTTGTTCCAAGCTTACGCATAGCTGGCTGTCTAGAAATTTCTATAGCAACTTTTATTCCTTCAACTATTTTTTGCAAGTCCTCTGGATATTCAAAATAATTTGGTACTAATGTTGGATGGACTTTAGGATTTCTACTTTGCAACAGTACTCTTCCCTTCGATTTTGGTCGCATTAACATGGGAAATATCATGAAGATATCATCTTTTCCTAATGGGCTATATGTTTCTGCGTATATTTTTTCATCAAAATTAAAGTTTCTCGGTAGTAATGGATCAGAGTTCAGACCACCACCAATGAAAAGTAATTCAAGATCTGGCCACGAGGTTTTGTTGTACTTGTCTTTTAAGTCCATGAATATTAAAGCTTCACACCCACCAGGTATTGATAAAGGTCCTTTGTGTGTTTTCATCCATTTGAATACTAATTCTAAATGGTTTAGGATATATTCTGTGGATAAAGTAAAGTTTTGCTGGTTCACCATAAATTGTACTCCCCCGGCAGCAATATGGTCCATCAAGTTGTATCCAACAGGCAAGTCTTTCACGACTGGTATTTTAAGCGATTCCAAGTGATCTCTTGGCCCTATACCAGAAAGCATCAAAAGTTGGGGTGAATTAATAGCGCCTGCAGAAACGATAACTTCTCTCTTAGCTAGGATTTTAAATCGCTTTCCACGTTTTTCGAGTTCAACTCCGAAAACTCTCTTTTTATCTGAATCGAAAATAAGTTTTGTCACCATGCTACCTTTTGACAGGTAAAGATTATTTCTTTTATTAATTGGATGCAAGTATGCTCTACTTGAACTGTGACGGGTTCCATTTTTCATCGACAATTGCAAGAAAGACACTCCGCCTGGATTGGCGCCGTTGTAATCACTGTATTTGAACCCTAATTCTTGAGCGCCTTTTACCCATTGTTTAGCTTTCGTTGTTCGAAATGGCGCATGCTCGACATTGAGGAAGCCTTCGTGTCCGTGATATTTAGGATTGTCAAATGCTGGTATATTAAAGTTTTCAACTTTTTTAAAGTATGGTAATACCTCATCCCAATTCCATCCCTTATTACCCATTGCTTCCCAATTGTTATAGTCCTGTGGTGCGCCCCTTGTATAAATCATATAATTTATAACACTCGAACCTCCAACGACTTTTCCTCGAGGCCAATTACATTGTTGGTTTTCGAAACCGGCACAATATTTATCTGAAGGTTTCGTTTTATACTTCCAATTCGCTGCCGTAAATTGGAGATAGTTAGCTAGTATAGGGATGTCCATGAGGTAGTTCTCGTTGACTCCTGCTTCCACCAATAGAACTTTCCAGTCTGGTATTTCAGTTAAACGATTAGCGATAACACACCCTGCCGTTCCAGCGCCGACTATAATGAAATCGTACTCTGAAAGAAGATTGACTTGATCAGGCGGCTCGGTGTCGAGTTGATGTGAGCCTTCTTGGAGGAAGTTCATGAAAGATGAAACTGGATTCATATTTTGTGTTCTCGTTGGGTGTAATATTGTTAGCAGTATCCATAGCGCAGATAGCAGCGCTGGTTGCTGTTGCACCATCTGTATAAAAAATAATCCTTTAATACAATGTCTTATTTAAATTATTTTGTATTCTTACCAAGTTATTTTTCTACACTTTAAATTTAAATACATTAAAATTATTGCTCTACGATTAATGGCTGATAAAACACAAACTGAATAAGAGTATTAAGGTATTAAACCTTAATACTCTTATTCAGTTTGTGTTTTAATTGAATTATCACTGTGTCAAATGGTCCGTCTAAAGTGCAATGTGTAGTTTTTTTTGATTCTTGCAATAAACTTTTATATGATTACATAATGAGCTAATCTTACATTGAAATA
Organism: Colias croceus; assembly: GCF_905220415.1. NCBI lineage: Eukaryota > Metazoa > Arthropoda > Insecta > Lepidoptera > Pieridae > Colias > Colias croceus. The sequence continues at coordinate 3,720,505 of NC_059555.1, forward strand.
ATGATGATAGATTAACAAGATAACTAGAATACGGAAGCGACTTGTTGTGTTTAAAGAAGTAGATTGTTTCATCGCAATAGTTAGATATAAGTAATTGGAATGCATGGGACATTATTTTCCTCAACAGTGGTTTGCGATATCGTAATATTAGCATTAAATAAATACGGCTTTAATAAAGTAATTTTCTTTATAATGCTCGTCTATAGTCGGTTATGCAATGTCAAGTTCATCAACAAAATTGATCTATAATTAATCAATAGATTGGGAATAAAGAAAAGAGGTGGTTTGTGCAAGTAAAAAGTTAATTTGTTTAACGACTGATGTCTGATATCCTTGTTTATACTATCGAAAACATTATAAATTAAGCGGTAATAATGAATGCTTATGAATTTAGCATTAGATGGATAGTACTATTTTCTAGTGTTGGATAGTAGTAGTATAAGTTCTGGTGTCTTTGTAATTTCTCAATGGCTTTATAAGAAAATGTTACTCGTTGAATCGTATGGGATTTTACAAGTTAATTGTAGTTTATTTGCGAATACCGGATGTGCGTCTTTGTGCATTTAGTACTTGCCTCATCTAATAATACCTTGATTTAATTTTGGGTTTCCTTACTAGGTAGCAATTGTCAGATAATATTATCACGCGATGTGATCGTTTAGGTGACTATTTATGTTCATTCGTCATTTATGTGGGCATTGTATACTTTATAGTATTTAGGTGCAAATACATAATGTTATGCATTTATATACATAACTTTTATCTGAAAATGGGCTATCTAATACAGAAATAATTTTTCAAATCGGACCAGTAGTTCTTGAGATTAGCGCGTTCAAACAAACAAACAAATTCTTCAGCTTTATAATATTATAGTATAGATGAAAGGTCAATTAGTTATTAGGTATTGTAACATAAGGGAAGACAATTGAAATTGAGATCCGTGGGAAAATTAATTGAATGAATATTCCTCAATAAGAGAATTGATGAATAATTCACATTAGAGGTATTATATTTATACGCCCATATTTGTCACAATAAAAAGTTTAAGCCATAACCCACCGCTGGCATAGTGCCAGTTGTATATTATATGTATATTACATTATATCCTTAACGTAATATTTTGCACAAATGCTGATGCTTATAGCCGTAAATATAGCCTATATGTTTATCAGGGATAATGTAGGATCCTAATGATAAAAATATTTTTTTAAATGAGTCCAGTAGTTACGGAGCCTACAAATCAAACAATCAAATCTTTCCTCTTCATAATATTAGATTTCTGGTGGCTCGATCTTATTATAGAACTTATTCTCCTAGGAGGTTTTATAAGGGGTAATGTACGAAGCAATAGCAGAATGAAATGTTGGGTTGTGGAATAAAACGCCTTCGTCACAATTGATATTTTATTCCTTGTTACATTCGCTATTCACTATAATATTCACAATCTTAAATAATAGATTTAAATAGTTTGGAAAATCCAAAAGTGCACGCCTCATAATCTCATCCTTTACAATAAAATTGATTATTTATAAAGAGTACGTGACTATAAATATAAAAATGAAATAAAATAAAACATTTGGAAAAGTAAAGAAAGCGGTACCGTAATAATTGAGCTATTTTTCTTGTGGCCCCACCTAGATGTGAAACTGCGCAAGTTTAAGGGACTGACTACCAACTTATTTTTTTAAACCTTGGCTTATAGTATAAAGAATCGAGTTTATAATGGTGAATTTTGAGTACACTATATAAAAAAAAAAAAAGTCGATATTTTTTTTGTTTATTTAATAACAATTAAACCACATCGAATCAGACCCTGAAAAATGAAAGGGTTCTATTCCTGAGCATACTCAAGCGTAAGAGAAAAAAAAAAGACTCGATTAGTAAAGTATTTCGGTCGCTATCGTGTTAACAAGAAAAAGGATCCGCACATACAGACACACGGACGCCAAGACAGAACTTTTTTAAACTGTTTTTTAACTAGTTTAAATAACAAAAATGACATCAAAAATATCATGAACGTTAAAAATAGTGTTTTTTCTTAATATGTGTGTGTATGTATTATCTTACAAGTGCAATGTATGATACATAAAGACATTTTAAGTTTGAAAAATCAGATGTTTTGCGCGAAGTGACAGTAGTACCCACCTCAACGCTTCGCTTATGAGGCGTGCAATAACCTTGAAGCAAGAGCAACGAGGCACGGCTAAGGCACTTGTTGACCGCACTGGTCGGCTGTTCAAGATCAAGTGCTAGCTGATCGTCTCTTCAAAAAAAACCGGCCAAGTGCGAGTCGGGCTCGCGCACAAAGGGTTCCGTAGCAGCAAATATAATAAATTACAGTTAAATCAACCTATCTCAAAAACTATAAGAGATACTTTGATCAAACCAAAAATCGTTGAAAGAGTTAATTAGCATGCATCACCTCTATTTTTTTTAGAATTTTATACCCCGTAGTTATAAAAATAGAGGGGGGGGACATACTTTTTACGACTTTGAGAGCTGATATCTCAAAAACCGTTCACTTTAAGAAAAATGTTTTTTAGAAAACTTTATATCATTTTAAAAGACCTTTCCATTGATACCCCACACGGGTATGTACATCGAAAAAAAAAATTTCATCCCTCAGTTACATGTATGGGGGGCCCCACCCCCAATTCTTTTTTTTACTATTTAGTGTCATATTTTTGTAGCGGTTCATACAACACATATTCCCATCAAATTTCATCACTGTAGTACTTATAGTTTCCGAGTAAATCGGCTGTGACAGACGGACAGACGGACAGACGGACAGACGGACATGACGAAACTATAAGGGTTCCGTTTTTGCCATTTTGGCTACGGAACCCTAAAAATGTGAGCGGTCAACTGACAACTAACCGACTGGAGGGGAGGTTAAGTTGTCAGGCGGTAGATTATAAATAACGGAAAACCTTGTCTATGGAAATGTACTATGTATGATTTTAAAATTTGTAACAGAAAATACTTTAAAGACGGAGAGTAATAACTAATAAAGTCTGGGATTAACCGCAAAGTTTTTAACATAGAGCCAAACAAGTTATTGGAATAATGAGGCCAAAATGAGGAAATAATTACTGATAAAGACGAGTAATACGAGACTGGTGTCGTTTCTAAAACGTCATCAATGTTGCACTATTTATTATAACATTGTAACGTTAAGCGTGGAATCTATTGCTTTTTTGACGAAATAATGTGATAAATAATACATTTTTCTTGGGAAAATGTAAATAATTACAATTATTGAATTAGTATAGAGTTTCTTAGGCACACTATAATGACGACGTTAAATTTAAATATTTAATCAAAGGATTTTCGAAATTAATGTATGTAATCTATTTAACTGTTAGGAATTTAAATCCATATCATATATTAACTATTAAGCCTGCTTTGCTCTGTGTTAAAACCTGTGTCATAAATTAGCAAGTTAAATATAGTTTTTAACCCAGATCAATAATACTGACGATTTATTTAAATAAATCGAATATAAAAAATATCTACAACCTTAATATGTATATACTGCTAAATATATCTATTATCTCGTATAATGAATTTAAATTATAAGATTTTCATAAAAATATGTTGTTTTTCTCACGTTAAAATAATACGTCATATCTTAATAAACTTAATTTTAATCCTCTAATGAGGACAATAAGAAACACTCATGAAATTTTTGGATTGTCAACGATTCTTGATATCATGATATGTGTAGGAAGCTAGAATTAAATCTGTCCGTTTAAAGACCGTCAAAATCGACTCTAAAAGAGTACAAAACAGTGAAGCCAAAACATATTATAATGTTGTTTAATACATGGACATACACAACTAACCATTTGTGAAACAAAATGAAAGGTTCCTTACAAAGTGGAATTTTCTAGACTAGGATCAATTTGTATTGTTATGTTTTATTTAGAATACAATGAGGTCTTTCGTATCATACGGTATCAGGTCAGATTAATAGGCACCAGTTACATACAATATTTAATTCAATAGTAGACGTAGTTTTCGTCATTTTACTTAAGAACAGTTTAATAATGACTTGACAGATGATTTAGTACTTTTTCATCATTCACTATCGAAAACTTTAAATAATCGACACTTTTTAAATGATCATTTAGTAGATGTAGATAGTTGCATTTCTTATCAGTCCCATAAGAAAAGTCCGCATGTTTCCTAATGATTTTAATTGTTTTTTTTATTTATAGACTTTGTTTATTATGTTCTTCATTGCAATCTGTTATTTTTCTATATATTTGATATCTAAAATAAACATTCTGACTCGAAAGTCGTGACACCACACGCTTATAAGATAAAACTTATATGTCAAAAGAAATTATTGTATTGACGTCATGGTTTTTTGATGCCATCCCTTTTAACTGACTTCATAAAAAAAGGAGGAGGTTATTAATTCAGCCGGTATATTTTTTATATAATATAATTCGGCCGTAATATTTTTTTATATTTTGTAAAATAGGTTTGAAGTCGGTGCCAAGCACTAAAAAGTTTTTAGTAAATAGCACATCTAAATAATATGTAGTAATTAATAATATCAAATCTTTTTTATTTTTTACTTTTCCGTTTTTGAAGTCGGTTGTTTTTAACGTAGTTATTTTTATAAATATTAATGAATAGCACGCAGACTCTGGCTCTGTGCTGAATAAAAAATTCTAGTGTTTTTCTTATTTTAATTTATGTATTTAAGATTTAAAATTATTAATAAATAAATATAGGTCACCTGTGTAAGTACTTGGCAAGAATTTAAATATCCAGTTATAAATAGTTGTATAAAAGAATATAATTTATATTACTATTAAATATAATTTGAGTATATACACGTGGAACGAATCCTTCAAAGACCGTGACAGAGCCATTGTAGGTCAACAAACGTTAAATAAAAAAATAATTCATAATAAAAAATTCATTAAATATTTTTTCTTTTTGAATAATAAACCTTCTACATATTAATATGTACAATGTCATTAAGTGCGCGTGCCGTTTAAAGATGTATAAAAACAAATTGTTTTATTTAACGTTTCGTTAATTTATTTATTCAATTAATTCCTTTTGGTTGTGAATGGTTTGTGAAATGGTAAATATTCGATATATTACGTGCATCTTTAAATGTATTTATAATTGAAATTATAATTTTAATTACATAATTTTTAATTTCATTAATTTTGTTTGGAAGATTTTTTGTTGTGATAACTAATGTTTTGATGTTAATTGTAATTTAATTTTTCATGAGTTTTTAACTTTTGTGAGCGCATTTATAATTGGTTATCCATTCCTACATCTTTGATCTTATCTAGTGTTTTATTGTATGTTCAATTTCACGGAAAACCCATATAAAAGGTTTAATTTGGTATTATTTGATGAGTAAATCTGCATTACTACATTATTTGAAGGATATGTATGCGGAAACGAGGTCATATTTTTGTGTTATTTCCGTAGTGTTTTACATTGAAATTGTTGTAATGTAATTGTAATGTAATGTAATGTAATAATGTAATTCTCAGTAGGTAGCTTTAGTTTCATTTCAAATTGATTTATTATCTTTTTAAATCTTTCAAAAAAAAAAAAACACTTCAATTATTTGTACATTTCACTTTTTTATATAATTGAATAATTACCAAACAAAGAACATTAGTAAAGTAGCAGACTATAAATTATTATTAGTAAAAAATACTAATTTACGCAACTATTAGAAAATATTGAGCAATTTCATTAATGAACGATATAATTAAAAAAGTATTTGGTATACGTCAACATCTTTATATTGTAGTTACTCTAGTTTTAAGTTGCACAATTTATTTAAATATCTGGATATTATATCTGTGCCTTATTGTGTGTTCTATATTTTCAGTATAAAGATGCACTAGCCTATATTACTTTATCTTTATGTTATTATCAGCGAAAATTTAGTAAACAATTAGAGAATAATTAATAAAACGAACTTACGTGTTTCGATGTATACTGGCATGTCTGACTAATGATTGCAAGGTCGCGATTTATATCTCGATATATTGCATTAGACGTCTCTGTATGTTTGTATGATATCGCGTGTGCGTTTTATCTACTCTATAGATGTTATGTAAATGTAATCACTTGCGTAATATGTGACACTATGCAATATATGTTGACAATGTGTGTGTTTAATGTTAATGGTGGTTATTTTAGAATTAGGGTGCTTTTCCACCAGAGATGTACGAGGATGTGTAGCGAGATTAAAGCAGAGTGTAAAGAACTAGTATCGCTTCAAACGCTAAATGAAGCGATATGATTGATTTTTTACAAACACGTCCCTCGTTACGAATCCTCGCACATCTCTGGTGGAAAAGCACCCTTAGGTTGTAGGACGTAGCTGTAGGTATAATGAAATTATGATATTTTAGAAATTGGAAAATCCGTACATCGGGCGCTCCCTGCACGTAGCGCGTCTGTAAATTTTTAAATTATCGAACGTTTTAAAAAAAATTCTTGGTATCGTATCTGATCATTTAATACTGTTAAAACTGTTAAAGAAAGTTAATTGATTTTGAAAGAACATTTTATAAATATTCGCTGTTTGATGCAGGCATTGATTTATTAACATATTACTATCTAAACACATTACCGTTGTGGATCGTTAAACACACTGATAGATTGAATGTTGATAGATTTAGTATTACATGGCAACATCTTTCACTAATGAGTCACGTTCACATTTTTTTTGCTGTTAATGTTTTTTTCGCATTTTTCGTCAATATAATAATTAGTATTATATAAAACTAGGTTTCCGCCCGCGGCTTCGCCCGCGCAGTCAACGAAAAACCCGCATAGTTCCCGTTCCCGTGGGATTTCTGGGATTGCGTAATTTTCCGGGGATAAAAAGTAGCCTATGTCCTTTCTCGGGTATCAAAATATCTCCATACCAAATTTGAAATACAAAATTGAGTAACAGACAGACAGACAGAGTTACTTTCGCTTTTATAATATTAGTATGGATAGCAGATATTACAATTAACGATTAATTACGTATCTGCCCCCCTAGCCAAGTGGCTTTCGTTTAGCGTAACGTTTGATAGAATAGATTATGAATGTATGAGATTGACATAAGCTGTAGATAAATGTATCGACAGCTTACGTCAATCTCATACATTCATAATCTATTCTATCAAAAGTTACGCTAATAGAAAGCCACTTGTCTAGGGGGGCAGTTATTCCCTTTTTTCACGTCACGCGTGACTTCAAAATTTTGCACAAAAAAAAATGGAAAAAAAATTATGGCTACCTGAACTTCAACCGTACAGTTCGCCAGAAGATAGAAAACGTCTGTCGCTCAGCGAGTCATATTTTATAACAATTATTTCTTTCATTTAAATATTATGTAACTTATTTATCTCCTACATTCAAGGTCTAGGTTTCAATATAAAGTTTGTTGACTTCGGATCTTCTAGACTAAGTTTGTCGTTGAAAATGAATTCATAAATAAATGAATAAATTAATTATCATGCCCGATTAGGACGAAACTAATGTTTTATGTAATGTGTGATGTTATATAAGACCAGATAATAAAATAACAAGGCTTTTTAGTTCCGTTTTGGATATAAATAGTTAACATGTGAATTATTTAATCGATTTTACTTGACCTTTTTCTAATGAATCTTTGTGCTTTTGGCCACAATATAAAGAGAAAATAACGGTATTTTTAATAGGGATTATGTGGTAAAGACATATCATCATCATAGTTCTCACATAGGAATTCAAGCAAACTGCGACTTATGAACTATAACTTGCGAATTATGTTTTTGCCTTTCTACAACTACTGATATAAATTGCATGTGTTGGAATCTAAAGGGTCTGCAAGTAGGTCTATTATCCTTACAACCTTTGTCGTACATCCTATTTGCGGCTGCTCATGGAACAAGGAAAAGTTACTTTACATGTTCTTATTTGTTCGTTCGCTACACAATAAATGTCTTCGATAATTGAACACGGACGCGTTTCTTACGAAGGCCGGCTTCTAGGACTGCTCCAAGGAACAAGTCGAACGGTCAAGGCTGTTCACCAGAAATGTGTAAATGCTTATTGAGTTATCACTTTGTCTGTTATAATTTGGGAATTATTTGCTCGTTCTATTGTTGTGTCTGGTAACTAGTGTGCAATGACCTTTTTTGACGACTCACCGTCTTATTAAGACACGGACTAACTTAAAACCGGGTAAAAGGTATTAAAAAAATTCTACTACCTTGTAAAAGTCTAATTACAAACCACGTTTAGCTTTAAAAAATAGACAATGACAATATACATATAAGGAGAAATTTAAACCTCTGTCCTAAAGTTAATCCATGACTATTGTCAGGGTTTAAACTAGGTTTATCTAAGGTTTTGTAATCAGACGGTCAGAGTTAAAAGTTACAACTCTATATCTGGTTCTGAAAGTATTATAGTTAAGCTTTTCATGAAAATAATGAAATAGATTGCTTAGAATATTATTGTTAGCTCAGTTTTAAAATGGAACATTTATTTGTTTCTTTTATAAATGTGTGGTGGTCAGATTAATTCTACATATTGATCTAATGTGAAATTAATTAGTTATCATAGATACATTTCACATTCCTGCTGAACTGGATCGTCCACTAATCTTGTTTAAATAACACCACTGTTTTCAATGTCGCGGTCGTAATGAATGACATAATATTATATAATTTATTTAAAAGTATATAAGTTTTATATTGTTTAAAGATAATATTAACAGTCTGCTATGTCTGACTGACGATGATGATTCATAAAAATGTGACTTGAATAAAGTCTTGTCGATTTACGGACTATTTTAATGATATTTGTATCTTTAGAAAAATACATGATGTTATAATATGTAATGTAAATTTATTATGCTCGACTTTTGGCTTTTGCACTTTTGCAATTGAAAAATTGTCGCAAGTGTAGTGATTGATCGATTGAAGTATTTTACTGTTATGTAAAACTTGAAAAGAAAAAAACAGGAGAGTAAACAAGCAAAAACTATAATGCAGTATGCATTATTCGGAAGAAATTTATAAATATAATAATCCATTGGTATTTTTAATATTTTTTTTTTTGGCGCGATTTTTAATTTTGACGAGAAGTTATAGGTCTCAAAAAAATTGGTTATAGATAATTGATAATGTTGATAATTGATGCAAAAAATTAATCCGTATGTATTATATTCGTTAACTCATTTATATTTTCCAACTTCAATTGCGACATGACATTTAAATAGATTTTATGATTGAAGACGATTTTACGATACTGACATATTAGTTCAGGATACATCGCCCATTTTTGCAAGTGACTACTATCAAGCTAATTTTCCGTTTGTAGCTTTATTTTGATGAGACGCCCAATAATTTCGTGTACGAAAGTCTCGATTGTGGTAGCTAACAGAGATAACAAGGATAAAAAATTTTGATTTGATGGTTCTCAAATATTTATTACTAACTGAACTTTTTTTTTGTTCAAATTCAAGATAATTACCTAAATTATTCGAAAAAATATTTGCCCTACAAAATCTATGGTTGGTTCAGAGAGTCCCCCTTTCCAAAGTGTATCGATAACGAGGTCATCATAAATGATTACTAACAAGCTGATTTTTTTGTTTTCACTTAGTTAATGTTTATATAATTCAACAGACATATTGTCCTACAAATTACGTAATAAATATTTGAGAACTATCAAATCAAAAAATTTTATCCTTGTTATCTCTGTTAGCTACCACAATCGAGAGTTTCGTACACGAAATTATTCGGTGTCTCATCAAAATAAAGCTACAAACGGAAAATCAGCTTGATAGTAGTCACTTGCAAAAATGGGCGATGTATCCTGAACTATATCGTTTTGTGTTTAAAAATTTAATCTACTCTTTATAGGTGAAATAAGGAAATAATCGAAGGTGTATTAATATATATATCTATAAAATAACAAAGAAATTTCGGAATATAAAATTAGTTTTTTCTTTTTGTCAGAACTTCGAAATGTGGCTGATTTTTAAAGCGATCTTACTAGCATCGCCTGTATGTTTGTATGTAACCGACTCCTTTGGCCTCCATTTAGATTCACAACGGACATATTGAATTTAAACTTTGTACACTTAACGATGATCGGTGACAAGACCAATGACCTATTATACTAGTAGACGCGGCATACGCCAACATCATTGCACTAAAAAACAGCGTAATTAATACATACCTACTTACTAACGCATTATCACCAATACAGTTGTTCTCTCTTTCACTCTCACGCACGAGACATAATACATGTCTCACTCATGTACTTCGTAATAACAACTGCCGATTAAAATATAAAAAGAACGTCCAGCCACGACGCTGAATGGTGCGTGACTAAGTGAAACTCGGGCACTTACCTGAGTTTTTTCTTGCCAAAATAGAGAGCGGGTAACGTATCTAGCTCTTTTATATATCATAGGACAAGACAGTTATTTCAGTTTTTCTTTAATTATTACATTTTATAAGTACTGGGTTTAATTTAAACATTTTGCGAAGGCTTCATTAGCGCCTTTAAATGATAATGTGTTCGCAAGATTTAGCATATTATACCTACTTTAATATATGTATATGCGAGACAATAGATAATACAATACATTGGCAAAAAAAAAACACCAATATGTGATATGCGTGGGCGATCAGGAACAAATTGAATATATATATATATATATATATATATATATTTTGCGACTTTATATATTTACTAGACTTTTATATTTTCCCGCCCGCGGCTTCGCCCGCTTTGTCTAAGCCTAATAAATTGTATACCTTCTTCTTGAATCACTCTATCTATTAAAAAAACCGCATAATAATCCGTTGCGTAGTTTTAAAGAATTAAGCATACATAAGAACATAGGGATGGAGAAAGCGACTTTGTTTTATACTATGTAGTGTATACCATATAAGTAATCTACATAAAAAAAATGAATCGCCAAATTTGTTGCTTAGCGTAAAACTAGAAATCAGCTCGTGTATATTCGGCTTAAATTTTACGATTACGTTAAGACCAAAGGAAGATGTTCTTAGTGATAGAAAACACGGTAAAGAGGCAATAGGGCAGAACAGCATTTGCCGGGGCAATTAGTAAGCGTCAGGCAAGAGGGCAGTTTGTATAATCATATTTATTTGTGTTTGCGTATATTAAGTTCGATGTATTTTAAATATTAAAATGAACGATAAATTAATAAATAATAAGATACAGGAAATATTTGTATAGGTTTGGAATGCAATAGTTTATTGTTTGTGTATGGGACTAATGAAGTGATAGATTCTTTGTACATATTTTATTATTTATCATTATCGTTAATTCGATTAATATATTCTCAATAATATTTCATTGCTAGATATGATTAAGTTACGGTTGGCTTTTTATTAAAATTTATTTCAAAGTGTTAGAAGTTCGAGTACATGAAAAAATAAAATATAATACTTAATTCGAATTTTCATTTATGGCAATGTATCCGTAATTAATTCCGACGTGCTTAGAAGTTTAAACACACAAAAACAGTTTATTACATTTTAATAAAAAACAGTGCATTGTTAATTTTAAAATAATTGTTAGACTCTTGCAAAAACATTGCATTAAATTGTTTTTTAAAAGCACAAGAAAACGACCTTGCAACTACATCACCATTATGCTATTTTTAGTTAGTTTAGTTAGTTGCCGGAATATATATTTTCGTTTTAACTCAAATCCATTTTAGCTAAAACTCAACTCGAGTCTCCTCCTTATAACTACAGAGAGGAACTACATTGACTACAACCAATGATTTAAAAATAAACTACTCATAATTTTTTAATATACGTACACGATTAAAACAGGTTCTAATTAAAATAAATAGGTAATAGACATTAGACATGTATGTGACAGAATTGGAATAAAAAAAAAGCTATCCTTGACCTCAACGCATTAGAACAATGGTTTTCTAATCGTCAGAATGTACGGAGCCCGTAAGCACGTAGACGAAGTTAGTCAAAGGAACGCAAATTGTATGGTTTTTCTTTCAAATACCTGCATGTGCAAACTGCAAAGAACAATGAATATTTTGAAGAGAAACTTCGTTAGCAGCGTTGAGATTGAAATTTCAAGGTCGCGTCATGGCAATATAGTCACGTCATGGAGTAAGGCGATTATTTTGGTATCTATGAATCGTGCCAAAGAAGTTTCACTTCTGACACGTGTGCTCGGCAGTCTCGGCACACACGCTCTTTTTTCTTTAATTGATTACCTCGTCCTTGACTTTGTCCGCTTTTTTAAATAATTCAAAATATTTTTTTCGTTCTCCAATGCTACATGCAAATGATTTGGAATTATTAGTAGTGCTTATATAATTAGTAAGTACATTTATAATATTATTATAATTAGCTGTAAAGGTCGAATTGTGTAACTATAATGCTTCAAGTTCAAACGTATGATCATGAGGGTTAGTTCCGTACGACATGCTGGGTGTTCGACCACATAAATAAAACGTATGTCAAAGAATCGCACACTCATTTTTTATGATATTCCAATGTCTTATATTTATAAGAGAAATTCTAATTCTTAAAAATAATTTGTATGATGAGAAACATCAAATGGCGAATTTGTTGAGGTGGAGTCAATTACTAGTAGTTGTTAAATCTTTGATAGGGTCCGATAGTAGTCTTTCAACAGGAAGTTGAAGAGAGATTGATCAATATCACAGTTTCATGTTTTTTGTGTCTGGTAATAACTCAGGCCCCGGAACCACAGACACAATAGAAAATCTATTGTGTCTTGGACCGATCGGGCCGCTGGGGGCTCAATGGGTAAACATAGGTACACATAAAAGTTTATTATTTAAATTCGTTAATTAATTATTAATTATATTCGACGCATATTTCTTTCCATTTTTAAATAATTAATTATTAATGACCATTTAGTACCCCATTTAATTGTTTTTGCTGGAGGTCCGACTTTTTTTTCTTATTACGCCTACTACATATATTATATTTTAATTATAATATATTGTAATTATATTTGAAATAGTTAAGATTGCTGATATCATAATTTAGATATAAATTATTCAATATTATGTCGAATAAGTCACGTTCGCAAATAAAGTATCATTGTTATATCATCACTTCGCTGTGTTTTATATATTTAGGTATATGTACTTACAAAAATCTAATAAATAATGAGTAGGTAGAGCATTGCATCTTATTTTTAAAATGTATTATTAAGAATTAAATTTATTTTTCAATTTATTTTAAGATGTCATGATAACTAAAAATGACTAATAGATTCATTTTTATTTTAGCGTTAATTAAATATGTTATTTTATTATAGCAAACAATAACAATAATGTATTATATTATACAATAATGTATGTAAGCTAGTGCTTAATAAAAATTATTTTTTTTCGTTTGCTATCGCGTCAGTTAAAACCTGTTAGAAAAATAATGATAAAAATGTCTTGAAGTTTTTAGTGATCGAATTCACAGAAATGTATTTTAATAGAAACTTTGTAAGTTTATTTTATTTATTTAACAATTTTAATTTCTAAATTATTAACATACATCTCAACGCTTATCTTCTGCATTAGAAAATATTTATCGTAATCAATATTGTTAAAAATTGCAAAGAAATTAAATAAACTATAACTCAAGAGTTTATTTAATTTAATTAAAGTGTGTAAAATATATATTTTTCTATCTTTTATCATAATCTCTACCTGGAAACATATCAATTAGCACTGTGGATCTTTATGGTGTTATGTGAATGTGAAATAATTAAGTAAATAGGTATCAGTAAAAATCTTATATTTTAGTTCTATATTATTAACTTGTATATTGTATATAATTGGTATAGATTTGTTTAGTAAGTTAAGTATGGTTAGTTGCTATTACCAATTGCCAATTTTTTTTAATATTAAATAAAAATTAACAGATGAGAGATAATTTAAATTAGGAGGAAGTGACTTATCCCTTAATTCGTGTCTAAGATTTTGGTAAGATAATAACTTTTTAAGAGGCAAGTACATACAAACCTTGATGCTTTTCACGTGGTTATTTCTTAAAGAAGGTTTTTTTTCAAATAAGTTTTTAAGGTTTTTTTTTATACTTATATAGGTAAACAAAATTAAATAAATATGAAGAAATCGACATCGATTGGAAGTTCGACAAAATATAGATTATTGATATTTTGTTTATCTAAAAATGTAAGCAGACCATTCAACTTTAATTATTTATATATATTTCTATAATATATATAATTAATTAATTAATTAATCAATTCTAGTAATATATTTTATGTGATACTTGTACGTTTATTTTAATCAATGTAGAAAATATTAAATGTTTCTGTATTAGATATAGTTTTATGCCTATTGAAATTAAATTAGAACAGCCGCATCATTTTTATCCTAGAATATACCTACAACATGTGTTCCCGTTTGCGTTTGTGAATTGTTCTTTACCTTAAAATTAATTACAAAAATGGTGAAAATTTCCGAATTATGCACCAATAAATGAATGTATTCACTCACTTTAAATGAAATCCCTATGTACACAATGCAAATTCTTTCACTGCACTTAGCACAAACTGACTTGGCACAACAGTCTCACGTCAATGGGGACGAGCTGCCGATACCACATGTTTTATTCCGACGAGCAAACGCCGGTAGACACCCTGACCCTCTGTCACGATCAAGTTCACAACTTTACTAGTGTGTTTTGTGCGGCAAGCTGAGAGAGTGCGGTGGTAACGCGCGACGCGATCGAATTAAGGTGATGTCAGATAGATAGCGTTCGTAGCGCGATAGTACGGTGCTATACAGGATGTTATTTATATAGCTAGCGAAGAGAATGCGACGGACGTAGCGCGGCGCGATTGAATTAAGGTGGACTGCCACATAGATAGCGTGCATAGCGCTATAGTACCACAATAGTACGGTACATCCTGTATATCAACAGGATGTGAAAAAAAGGAGGAGGTTATCAATTCGGCCGGTATATTTTTTTATGTATGTAAACCGATTACGCCGAGGTTTCTGTACCAATTTATATGATTCTTTTTTTGGATATGCGGAATGGTTTCGAATTGGTTTCATAAAAATTTCATTCGGGTAGGCCCAATAGTTTTTATTTTATGATCATTTAGCTGAAATTTTGTATGCATATGTAAATTGGATAGCGATGAAAAATTATCATAACATAGAGCTGCAGATTTGATGATGGAATCGGAAGGTGGCCATAGGAACTCAGTAATTAATTGACTCAACTTTATCGGGTTTGGGCTCGTTTGATTCGTGTTGAAAAAAAATACGCGGTGGTTCATCTCAACCCGAAACAAGAATGGTGCGAACTATTGGCCGATCTGATATGGAGCACCCGGCAGCAAGTGAACAATGTGGCTAGAATCAACAGCTGTAATTACGTCAGCCTTAAATCAAATTTAATTATAATATATGGCAATAAATATTTATTGTTCTTATTTCTATCTAAAATGACTTAAGTCAAATAAAATTAAATGTAATTGTATGCCATGTAATAGGTATTAAGCCAGTAAAACTTACCGGTTTACACGGGCTTGGTGCTTAGTGCTTGTCACCGACTTCAAACCTATTTTATAAAAAGCACATCTAAATAACATTTAGTAAATTTTAATAATATCAAGTCTTTTTATTTTTTACTTTTCCGTTTTTGAAGTCGGTTTTTTAACGTATAATTAGTTATTGTTGCGACAGCAATGAAGTTATGATTGCGTATTACAGATTTATATAGATAGTAAATAAAATAGGATAAGTAAAATAATTGTAAATAGGGGAAAAAAATTGTAAGATGTATAAACATTACAAGAAGTAATCTATAATATAAAAATTAATCCCAAAATGTGTTGGTAAGCGCATAACTTTAGAATAGCTGAACCGATTTCTTTAATTCTTTTTTTATTATATTCCTTGAAGTACGAGGATGGTTCTTATATAGAGAAAACGTGAATATGTACCACGGGTGAAGCCGGGGCAGACCGCTAGTATATAATAATAATAGGTAGCATTACAGTTAATATTATTAGACGATATTGTGCGCATTCTCTTTGACATTAGACGAATCGAAATATTGTATGGAATGTGATGTTGATAACTTTTAATAGCGTGGACACGTTCGGAGAAATGTTTTATTCATTTACGATCAAACGAGTTTATTGTTTGCCAGGGAAGTAACTGTGATAGGTTTTCTGTTTTATAGAGATTATTCCGCTTAATTTGGAATTGCTTTTTTGAAATGTTATTGATCATTTATAAGGATGATTTATTGTGTTCTGTAACGAATATCACATAATATGAGCATCACTTGAATTTTTTGCCAAATATCAAGCTTTCAAATAATTTATTTAAAGCTGTTTTATTTTATTGTTTGTATACAAATGTATGATTCATTAAATGGTGTGTTTATTATTCAATAAATGCCATTCAGAAGTTATGGTTATTGATTTATAAATTCATAAACTTTTGTTATACCTAAGCAAACTATACTTTACTGTGTTAGCTAATTTCGTTTATCGTGGAATACATTTTATTGATAATGATATATGACCTATCAATTATTGTTCAAAATTATACGTTAATACTATTTCCTCACAAATACAAAACAAACTTAATCGTTTCAATTTCTGGGCTATTTCTTAGTTCTCATTTATTGTACTTGTACATTCATACATCATTAAGTAGAGTCTTTTTATTATCTCGAGGGGACGCTTTTTTTGTTTCTTAGTTTTTTGGATAGCACTTAGGCGGGAAAAACCGCATCTTTTCGCCTCCCACGCCGCGGAAGTCGCGGTCGCACCTAACGCAAAATATATATATATATTTCATTTTATTATTGACAAAACAAACTTATACTCCCTTTGCACTGCTGTATAAATATTATGATCTTTAAAATGTCTTCTTCATTATTGATGATCAAGATCATAGAGTGACTAGAAACGAATGTACGAATAAAATGTCTCGGTCAAGACACAGAAGGCACCTTCTAGTCCCTAAAGAAAATGGATCAGTGAAACAGATGTATACCTACATAATGCATCTGCCCCTTACCCCACAAGGGGACAAGGGACTTCCTTTACATAGTCTACTATTAGTACGGGACTTCCTTTACATAGTCTACTATTAATTTAGTTGATAATGCCGTTATTATTACCATAACGTGGTATAAATTACTTATCAAGTTTGCACTTTAAAATTCTCCACTGCACTTCAATAAAGTGGACAGTGGAAGTTTCCTAAAAAATCGACGAGGTGAATAAAATACTAAACTGTAAATGTGGTAGTGGTGATGTGGTGTGTAGGCGTTTTTATTTTATTTTCCTCTTTTGTTACGAGTTCTGTTACTTACACAAAAGTAGTAGGACATCGTTAATACATTTTAGTTCATTTTAATATGAACTTAGCTACTAAATACATATATAGCACATACTTCATACATTATCAATATTTATTTGGGATATATGCATCTACAAACTAGAAGGGGAACGTCTATCTTCATTGTCGATATAATGTCTAAAAAATAATTTTAAAATCGCCCATATTCATTTATATAGGTACGTATATTTTCACGAATATCGTAATAGGAATTAATTGTGTTTGGTTTTGGTGTGTAAAAGTTAATATGAAATTAATTGACCGAATCACGAAGGAAAAACAAAAATGTAATTATAAACCAATTAGACATACTTGTCTAAGCAAAATTGGGCTTTGATAATAATTAATTAATAGGTGTGTTGAAATATTATGACGCCCTTTGATTTTTGTATCGTAAGAAATGGGTAATTCCAATACCTATATGAATACTCTTGATAGATTCATTTTCTTAAAGATTAATTATGTATAATGAAATGACTGACAAGGTAGTGTTAAATGTGTTGTTGAAAATATTAAGAAATAATAAGTGGACAAGTGCGAATTGCTATCAACTGGTTCTGTAGGTATAGGTTTTCTGTAAACATAATTTCTAAGTAGTTAAATATTTTCTTTTGACTAGTTTCAGTGGTATCGGAGATTAACATTTGTGTTAACTTCTTCTGTCTAGGATAACTTAACGATTTTTTGTACTTTTGTGTGGAACGCTTAAAATTATTTAAGTTTATTTTATGCCATTAACTGTATGTACTTTTAGCCTCTTAAAATCCTAATGTAAATTATTTACTATAAATTGTATTTTGTGGTACTTATAATTTATTTGAAAATTATTCAAAAAATATTATATACATACGAATTAATAAAATACCTTAAAACTTAACACCTTATATTATACATGTATTATGTTAGGTAATTCAAATAAGTCATAAACGTTATTAAAAATAGGTAATAAAAATAACTTTTTGACACCAAAAGCGGTATATTTTGATCATTCTTTATATAACTACCTGTTCTAAATAAAAATGACTCACAGTTTCTATTGTTTTGTTGTTATATTGTTGACACCAGTAGAATTAATATTAATTTGGAAAATAAAAAAGTTCTCAGTTAATAAATTAAATGATATTAAAAAAAGCGTTAAGCCATTTATGCTCATATTGATTTATTTTAAATTTATGTTGTATAGTTGTCTTAATATCTATACATATATAGAATCTTTCGTTTTTTTGGGAATCCCTTGGCGTCATAAACGCAGGCATAGGTACCAGTTAGAAAATTCACTATGACGTAAATAATGCTGTTATTATTATCTTATGTGATAAATATCTTATTTATGTTAAACCTTTCCTACCTTTGACGTTAGTTTTATTTTCATTTCGTTAAATTAAATGTTTATATTTTTATAATGAAAGTTACTTTGCATATAGGAATAAAAATACGATTTACGTCTTTATAACATGGATGTGATGGTTAAAAGAGATTTAGCTTTTATCTCAATATTTTTGAATTCATACATATTAAAGACTAACTGTACCGCGCGGTTTCACCCGCGTGGCACTCCTGTTGGTCTTAGCGTGATGATATATAGCCTATAGACTTCCTCGATAACTGGGCTATCTAACACCGAAAGAATTTTTCAAATCGGACTAGTAGTTACCAAGATTAACGCGTTCAAACAAACAAACAAACTTCAACTTTATAATATTAGTATATAGAAGTTAAACTCGAATTAATTTTGAAGGGTGAGCGATTTAGTTTAATGTACGACTGCGGAAGTTCATTGTAGTTTATGCGGTCGGGTTTTACGCGAGTAAATAAAAGATAACTGATGGAAAATATGTTAAAAGGCAAACGTTTAAGTAGGTTATTTATTTATTTTATACATACTACAAAAAGAACCTCATTCAATAAATTAATAATACAACTGCTGTATAATCCACGGATCTAGTTTTGATTTTTCATCCGATATCGAAGAAGATTATCGTTGTAACTTGCAGTACATATGAAAATATATAATCATAAATATAGGATAATATTGACTAATATATTAGCGCTCAGCCTAGGCTCAGGTTCTTGAACACGATTTTTGGAAATTATTCTCTCAAAAAAATAAATTTTAGAATTAATGTTCTAATTCCCGTAGACGAAGTCGTAGACAGAAAGCGATTTACATATTTTTTTTTATTTGATACTCATTTGGTTGAATTTTGATTTATATTGCATCATATTTATTTTAAACAAATGCTTTTCTTTTCCAGGTAAGGTGTTGGTTTTATAATGTGGGTAAGATGAGTTATTTATTACCTAGTTCTATATAAATGTATATTTATTTGCGGTTTACTTCTCTTATAATGTGCAATGAAATTCTAATATTATATCAACATAGCAATATCAACGAATGAACATTATTAGTGTATGTTTTATAATGTTATTAATAAAATAATTGGCTGTAACTAGTAAAAAATGTAACAATGTTTTAATATCACTATCAGGTAATATAATTCAAGGTCATCAAATGTTATCTCAGTAATGTATTTGCTAGAAATCATCATTAAAATGGATATGTCTATATTTTCTAATTACATCTTTTGTTAATAATGTCATAGGTAGATAATTGATAAAAAAATCTGTTTTATTGTAATCTCCAAAAAAGAATTTTTTTCTGTATAAATCATTAAAAAAGACGTTTACTGTATGTGTACAAAAAGTTTTTAATAAATAAATAAATAAATAAATTATCTTATAGATATTATGATAACTGCGAAAAGGAAAAAATAACTATTTAATAAGCCGTGGCTAGAGCGTTAGCTATAATATGTATATGCTACTTTTTAATACGGTGAAACATTTCGTTCGCATGGGAATTTCCTATGACTACGCCTACGCGGGTGAAGCTACTGGCAAGAAGCTAGTAAGATACAGATTTATATACAAGACGAGATTTATGATAGTTCCGTCATTTATGAAACTTTAAACAGAAATTATGATTTAAAATTCTGTGGGTTTTAGTGACTCATATATATTTTTGTATCCATATTTCTATTGCATACGGTTGACTCTTACATTTACGGTTACAGCTGCAGCAGTATTATACAGCTAATTAAAAGCTCTTTTTTGCTCATCGTTCTTTCTTGTCAAGCCCGGTTGAGCCCAAAGTTGTGTAGGTACCTATAGGCCTTTTTAAGTGAATTTTCGCGAAATATAATAAATTTCTATGACGTGTTTGTACATTAAATAGGTATTATATAGTAAAGCCAGTCATGATTGAATTTAATATTTTATCTAAATTACGCTATGCGTTCTAAATAAGACGTTAATGCACTTCCTCGTTATATTAATTTAGTTGATTATCTTATAACATACTCCTAGACATTTTTTATTACAGTCTGGACTCTAGAGTATGTATCATAAATACTTGTTCAGAGCTTAATGTATGAATTGGTGTAAGATAATCATGTATTGTTGATTCCGATTACTATATGACTCATTGAAAGATACTTTCGTTTACAGGTAAAATATTTTTATTCACTACTTCAAATATGATCAGAAATTCAAAACACGTTTGCACTCAGAAATGCATTCCTTCGATCTTAAATTTTAAATTGACGGGCATATGCGTATAATAAATTGTTCAAAATTCAAATGCTAAAAGTAATTCACAATTTATGGTCAAAAAATGCGTATCTTTATGTTAATTTAAATATGCGTATTTAATTTCAATTTTCAAATTATTTTATGCAATAAATAATAATTTTGAATGCAAAATAACATGAAAGTATTTATTAATATTTATACATAAAATGTATATTTTTGTGAAGTCATGAAGGAAGGATGGATGTTCAGAATGATGAGTAAAACTACATTTTTACAAGTAGTAATTATTTACTCCTGATACTCCTATTATATTTTTCCTTATTTACTTCGCTATAAAGCATATAGTTTATGATAATTTCTTTCCTTTACATTGTTTCAATCATGCAAGACATCGTCAATTATGACGCGAGAATATGAAACAGACTTTGAAATTTTATTATTAAATTGATTAAATTTCCTATGTATTAGGCTTCCCTATCATTGATTACAATGATTAGTCGGATATAGTAATTTTCCCATGCGTGCTTATTATCCTAATGTAGTTATGGATTACTCATGGGTTTTCATCCACGCGACCAATTTCCCAATTAAATTCTGGGAAAAATATTCATTTAGGGATTTCTTTATTCTTATTTAATTGTTCTTAACTTACACGTGTACGGGTTGTTGACGTTGTTGTCTTCTCCATCATTCAATCCACAATCCAATTGTTTACACCATCATTATAATGTAGATAGTTTTACGCCTAATTAAGGAAATGTTAAAAAATTGCTGTAATCAACATAATTATAGTATGATTTACTTTTTTATTCTTAAAAGCAGCTTATTTGTTTTTATACGTATTCTATTGTCTTTTCTAACCTTTGCGAGTATGTACAATTTATTATGCTCTCCTGCGTCATTATCATTGTATATTTTATTATGAACAATAGCAGATCAAGAGGTGAACTCTTGTTTACAAAAGTAAATATTCTTTCTTTGCTTAGTTTGGTTATTTAAAATTTGGTGGATCCAAGAGTTTAAAAAAACATGCATTTGTACACAGTATTATAATTTTACTAGAGGTCCGCCCCGGCTTCGCCAGTGGTACATATTTCGCAATAAAAGGTAGCCTATGTCCTTTCTCGGGTATCAAAATATCTCCATACCAAATTTCATGCAAATTGGTTCAGTAGTTTAGGCGTGATTGAGTAACAGACAGACAGACAGACAGAGTTACTTTCGCATTTATAATATTAGTATGATGATAACATTGTGAAAAGAATTGATAATACGTAGGAGAAAGAAATATGTATCTATTCTTTTTTTTATGAATATCAAATAATTTATTGCAATAAATTAGGTTTATTTAAAACAAAAGAAAATTAAGACATCTCAAATGCAATATTTTTTGCATTTGAGATGTCTTAATTTTCTTTTGTTCATCTCAATTGAATATTTCGGTGTAAAAATCTGTAAGATGATCAGTATAAACGTATAACTATCGACTTATGTATATCATTATATAAATTATAAAGCTTTTTCTTCATGACATTGTATCAACTATACTGGTATTCCCCAGTCCTCTTTGATCATATCGGCCGCTTTTTCAGCTATCATTAGCGTTGGTGCATTAGTATGTGCGGCCGGTATTTTTGGTATGATGCTAGCGTCCACAACTCTTAGCTTATCTATACCATGAACTCTTAAACGAGAGTCCACTACAGAACTCGGATCCGTCGCTGGACCCATTTTATTTGTACCACAGTGATGATATATAGTATATGTCAACGTTTTCATTGCACATTTCCAATACGCATCCGAATCGAATTTATAACGAGCGCAAGGAGGTAAAGGTATATCATGTAGCGTGCTATTAAACCTTTGCATCGCTTTAGTACGTGATAGCTGAATTATTTTTCGTATACCTTTTAAAACTACATTTGCGTCGTGTCCCCCATCCGAAAAATAGTTGGCATAAATCAACGGTTTAACATGAGGATCTTTATCTTGTAGCATGATTCGTCCTCTTGATTTTGGAAGTAGAATCATCGGAAATACCATCCATGTGTCCCTATCAGCTATTGGACCGTAAACAATATCATTTACTTTACTGTCTACATTAAAAGCCTTTTGATAATAATTAGAGGATACTGTCGAGCCAGCAGTAAATAACAGCTCTAAATCTGGATGTCCATCGTCTTTATTATCTGGATCCTTTGTGTCTATAAATGCGAGAGCTTCAGTTCCAGTTGGTGCAGATAAAGGACCAGAATGTGTTGTGTAGTATTCCATAACACTTTCCGGGCTTAAAGCCCTCTCGCTTCGAAAAGAGTCGGTTGTGTTGATCACAAATGTTACCCCGCCAGACGCCCAATGATCTTGAAGATTATATCCTACAGGCAAATCCTGGATTGTTGTAATATTTTTTTCTGTTAGATGTTCTCTTGGACCAATGCCACTTATCATCAAAAGTTGCGGAGAATTTATAGCTCCAGCGGACAAGATGACTTCTCTTCTTGCTTTGATTCTATGTTTTTCTCCAGCCCTCTCAAATTCGACACCTAAAACCTTTTTGGTCCATTTGTCGATAAGGATTTTCGTCACCATTGCAAATTTCACCAAATGAAAGTTCTTGCGTTTTTTTATTGGGTGCAAATAACCTCTACTTGCACTGAATCTTGAACCATTTTTTAAAGTGAACTGAATCATGGAATACCCGATTTGTGTTTTACCATTATAGTCGACAATTTTTCCACCTATTTCTGTTCCAGCTTGTACGAATGCATCTGCAAGACGAGTTCTATACCTAGGGTATTGAATTGTCATTGCACCATTAGAAGAATGATATTTTTTATCTTTAGCGATCTCAGGAATTTGCATATTTTCCAATTTCTTAAAATATTTCAAAACACTTTTGTAGTCCCATCCTGGAATTGAATTAAAAATAATATGATGTCAGTTTTTATTTTTTAAAGAAATGAAAAAGGAAATTATTTTTTTCGCAGTATGAACTTTTTAATCTGAGTTTAAAACTGCCTTTAAAAATGACTTAAAACAGACTGTTACGGTTTCACTTATTTCTATTTTAATGTATCTATTACCTAGTATAATTCTGATTAAGAACATTTTTAATTTATCCTATTTAATATTTATATACAGATTTTATACCTGGATTACCAGCGGCTGCCCAGCCATCATAGTCTTTTCTATTCCCTCTCGTATATATCATGGAGTGTAGAACGGATGATCCTCCGACGACTTTTCCTCTAGGCCAGTGGCAGCGTCCGCCCTCCATGCCCTTGCAACCGGCCGCCTGTAATTGGTGAGGTCAATATTAATGACAATAAACTTTGCATAATGTTATAGGGTCCATACGCGGATGTCACATTGATTGGCTTCAGCCAATTCAGATCAATGTGACACGTATTTGCTGATGAGTAACGCAACATTTATAATGACAAAACCCGTGGCTCTCGGAAGTTCGCAATTAACGTGCTGTTTGGCTATAGTGGGAAATACTATGCGTTGATGTTTGGTGACTCTTACTAGCAAGGTTAACAGATTCGCAAGGTTTTATTAGTCTATTGAGATTACCGGAAAATCTTAAATGGTATTAAGATCTACGCGTATTCGTAGAATATTTAATTTGTTTTGGTTATTAATCGATTATTAATAGGGATGTCATCCGTCCACTATAACTGCACGTGGCTTCGCCGGCTTTGTAAAGAACTTAACAAATTATATACTAAAACTTTCCTCAAGAACCATTCTATCTAGTAAAAAAATCTCATCAAAATTAGTTGCTTAATTTTAAAGATTTAATTTACATATGGACGGACAGACAGCGACAGCGACTTTGTTTTATACTATGCAGTGATATTGACCCCAGCATGTTTGCTGCATAAAAGATATTGAACCAATTCGAATTTTATTCAGTTGGAATGCTTTCTTTGTAATACAAGTTCCGCTCACCTTTAAGTGGTCGTCGTATAAAATATCACTAGCCGGTTAATTCCTTCCTTATTCTTGCATATTGCCATATTGTAGCGGAAAAGGGACTGCCCTCTTGGCTCATCTTTTGTTTCAATTGTTCATTTCCTTGTGCGCTTTTATAATATCATCGATTGAATTTTATTGAAGTGCAACTTCTTTAGGCTCGTTGAGACTTGCTAGTAAAATTTCACAGTCACGTCATGGAGTAAGACGACGATTTTGGTATGTTTGAATATTGCCAAAGAAGTTTCACTTGTGAAACGTGTGTTCGGCACCTACGTCCTACACTCCTTTTTTATAGGTCGATTTTGTTTTTATGATTTCAAAATAAAATACGGAAGAAAGGAATAGAACATAAATAATTATTAATTACTTTTTTAACAGAATTTGAGCATTTCATTGTAGTGAATGAATGTTAAAAAAAAATTTGATAATGAAATATGGATCTGTGTAAGTAGTTAATAAATATTAGCTTGGATTTTATAGTTATGCAGTAATGAAAGCACAAAATCTTGTGTTTGCCATAATATATCGAATGAAAATGAAAAAATTAAAAAAAAGTAATGATGAAAAAAAGTATGTGTAATATCAAATTCAAACATGAACTGCAATGATTTGCTAAATACATATTATATTTGACATGAATCAATAATTTTTTCCCATGTGTTTATTTAATATTACTCAACAAGAAAAACCTATTCTTCACTATTTCGTACTCGTAGTATTGTAACAGAATGATTTTGGCATTTCCTTCATAGAATTTATTTTATATTTGCTCTTGAAATTTGCGTGATCATCTTACACAACTAAATATAATAGATATCCCCATAAATCGAACTTACTGGAAATCGCATACGAATTGGCACGCATTGACGTCACGAATATGCTAATGTGACGTTTTGTGTCACTCTGACGTCACAATTGTGAATTTTTCCATTATTCATAGTATGATTAATTTTAAAAATAAACAGAGCTTTAGAAGTTTATCTAAGCTTTCCACTTGGACGAAGTCTAACAATGGATTACGTAGGTATGTTATATCTTATCGATGTTATGTTGATATTACATGTGTTTAGTTGACCGCCTCCTTGGTACAGTGGTTGACGCGTGAGCACCGAGGGGTCCTGCCTGGGTTCGATTCCCGGTGGAGACGAAGAAAAAAAAATGGCTCGGTCTGGTAGGACACAGAACCTATCACCTACTTGTCCCTAAAAAAAATCGATCAGTGAAACAGACGTATAATGCATCTGCCCCTTACCCCACTAGGGGACACGGGACTTCACTTATTACATTAGAGGTATGTTGATGAATACTTACTAAAATACACACGTTTGCTTGTCTGTTACCATTTCACAGGTAAGCCACAGCTCCGAATTTTTCTAGTGGTTTTGTCAGCGTGCTGTATTATCATGTAAATATTTTCTCAATTGCAATTGTGACTTATTGCATTTCATTCAAGATGTTGGCTTAAATAAGTTTTCGTTTAAGTATCGAAAAAGCTCCAACTCTATGAATGTGACCTTTTTACCGTTTGTGACATTTGACTGTTAAGGTCAATAAAAAAACTATCATTGAATTACTTCTTGCATTAAGCTCCACGTGCCTTGAATAGTTTAATGTTAATAAGCAATGACATAAGTACTTGTTTTTGTTAACCATTATTCTAAATAAGTTGTATAGAATTGCATGTCAATTCTCTATTAGCAGAGATCAAGGTTAGTAATACTCACATAAGAATTTTTTAAAGCAAAAAAAACCTATCCATTGTTCAGAATTTAATAATTTATTTATATACCTACTAGCTGTGCCCGCGACTTCGTCCGCGTGGAATAGTGACTGCATAGTAGTTACTACTTAACTTTTATTGAATAAACACGTACTACCATAAATAATTAAAAGAAACTGTTATAATAGTAAAATTTATTACTAAACTGAGCTAAAAAATAAAAAAAAATAAATGCCTAGTTAATTTTCTACGTAAAATTTTTAGGCACCATGGGGGAAGGGAGCAAATTTATTTTTCTTCCTTCTACTCCAGTCAGTCAAGACAATCAATTCACAATAATTCCAAAAGTTTTCAAACTTCGGTCAAGGAAATGTACTTTGGGACGACAATAAATGTAATTTTGCAACCTTTTCGCAGTACGGAACATTGTTAAAATTGCAATTAAATAATTTTTTGCTGTGTGGTCGTGAAAAAAATTCCAAAAGTTCTGCAAACTTGGGGAAGCTTTCGATATAATATTTCATATCACGTATTAAATTTGCAACCAATATCAGTGTATGTCGTCCCAATGTATCACTTGGCCGAAGTTTGAAAACTTTTGGAATTATTGTTCCTGTCGTTCTGGTGATTGGAATTTTTATTTTTGAGATCAACGAATGAAAAAATAGATTTTTCGTAGAAACGGTAGCTCCAAGAAAAAAATCTATTTAAAGTTTTTTATAGATAATTTTATGATCTACAATTTTGGTAAAAGGTGAATATAATATGATTAACTTACCGTCTCGCCGACAATCGCAAAAAACCTATTTTTATATTAATTGTACTTGAATTTTTTTCTTTCCGAATACCAGTATGACGGGAATTTTTAATAAGTATTTTATTTTGAACCAATTTTGTCTGGAGGACAATTTTGGTCGTAGTCGTCGTCCTACATGCAGTAATAATGAAGAATATTTAAACGTCTATACTACTACCTACTATAGTAGAGCCATTTTAATAGGCAACATTTGACAGTTCAACAAAATTCAACAACGTAACCTAGTAACGACGACATAGAATAACATGATATTTCGTTTTGTTAGAACTGCACATTTGCTTAACTTTTTTCAATTACGATTACATATTTATTATAATAATGTCCGATACAAGTAATTTTAAGATTCTTTTTACAGATAAACCATTCTAAACATAATAAACAATCTCTGAATTAAAGAACTGACGTCGCTACAATTTTGTGTCAATAAACTTTTTTTCTTTTTAAATACCAGAGACGTTACTCTAAAAATCGAAATCTGACATCTAGAATCGAATACATTGATTACTTGTGAATAAAAATCATCATAAATTAATAAATGAGTTTCAAGTTCGATTGACAAATGTTTCAAGTCCGTATCGATTAATTCACTGTAATCGATGTTTTTAAGCAGGTTACCTCTCTTCGAATATAAAATTGATAGACTTCAAATGTTGCCTATTAAATTGGCTCGACTATAACTACTAAAATTGTGTATTATAGAAAACTAGAGGTCCGCCCCGGCTTCGCCCGTGGTACATATTCACGTTTTCTCTACATAAGAACCATCCTCGTACTTCAAGGAATATAATAAAAAAAGAATTAAAGAAATCGGTTCAGCCGTTCTCGAGTTATGCGCTTACCAACACATTTTGCGATTCATTTTTATATAATAAGACTAGAAGTATTCCCTCATTAAGTTATAAGGTAAAGTATGTGGGTTATAATAAAATACACATTTTAATACGCACAAAGACATGGGTAATAAACATTACTTTTAATTCAAATAAATAAATAAATTAATTAATTAATTAAACATCAAAAAGTTCAACATTGACTTTGAAACCAGTATGAAGAGTCAGCGAACTTTCCCTTGGTGTCCGAAAGAAATGCAAATAAGTATTGTAAATGTAACACAACAAGCCTTATATAAAGATCGAAAAACGAGCCTTCATCTTTTATTCGTTTATAAATAACTAGCTGCGCCCTTCGGTTTCACTCGCGTGGCTTTACTCCTGTTGGTCTTAGCGTGATGACTTATAGCTTATAGCCTTCCTCGATAAATGGGCTATCTATCACCGAAATAATTTTTCAAATCGGACCAGTAGTTCCTGAGATTAGCGCGTTCAAACAATCAAACTCTTCAGTTTTATAATTATAGTATGGATTTAAAAACTTAGCAACGGCTAAACTCCTATCGTCTATGTTTAATGATGTTTACGGATGTATATATCTTTTTAATTCAGCAAGACTTAATTCGAACAAAACAAACCAAAATTCGATGGTAACATTTTTTCAGACCTTGAAATTAATAATAATGAGAGATCAACATCGTGATGCTATTAGGGTTCCGTAGCCAAATGGCAAAAAACTGCAGAATGAATACTGAATACTTACTATACTATACTATACCTATAGAATGGTTTACGCGAGAGACATTTCCAAAATGCTGAAATGCGTCCCCATGTAACTATCTTCCCATATCCTCAACTTCTCATTTAATCAACACAAATATAAAAATAAGAAATTAAAGTAACGACATAATATCATAAAAACAGGATTGTACGGAACCCTCGGTGCGCGAGTCCGACCCGCACTTGCCCTGTTTTTATATCTAAAAAGTAAAAAGTACCTAAGCACCGTTACTATGGATAAACCAAAACACTTAATCTCTTTAGAAGTACGGTGCACAGAAAAAACCCACACAAAATAAGGTACCTACGTCAAATACTCAAATTAGACCCCTTTTTTCTGCGTTTTCTTTCATTACATTGATTTGTATGGATGATTGATGGCTGAAATTCATTATTTAGTTCTTTAGCAGTATGACGTAAACAAAAAATACTTATTATTATTAGTCTTAGTTGTTTTCATTTTGTTGTTGTATAAATTTATAATTATTTAATTAATATAATGTTGTTGTATATCTTATCAAAATTGGATATAAAATGTACGTGAAAGGATGTGTTTTGAATTCTTGTATATTCTTCTTTTTTTCTTAAGTTGCGTGCTCCGGTAAAACCAGAAAAAAAATACAAAAAACAGGGTTCAGTACCACCATGAAATTATGCACCTTTTTTAAACTCTACTGTACACTTTATCAGATACGTAAATTATGTATCGTTAATATTTCTTGAAAATTTTTGAATTCATACTTTCTTGAACTATTTGTTTCTTTAAGATACAATTTTATAGATTCTCACAAAACGCGCGTAGATGATACTTTATCGTTATCATCGATAGCTCAAAATACGTAAAAGGAAATATTGTGTCGGTTTTATAAATCGTCAGCCTCGTGATAAATATTTGTGTTATATGAATACAAGTGCAATATGTTTGTTACAAACATATAGACACACGTTTTGAACTTTTTTAGGGGCCCCGTTGGCGGAGTACAGCCAGATTGTAATATCTAGATATTGTAATATGTATCTATAATGTAGCTATTGGTTATGTTTGCTGCAAATCTAAAAGAATACAATAAAATGTTATTTCGCTTATATTATTATAAAATCGTTTAGTGTATCATGAGGTAAATCTTAGTGATTTATATTGAAGATCGGGTCACGGCGTTGTGGTAGCCGTGATGGCATCTTTCGTGTATTGTATGTTAGGACTAATTTATCTCCTTGACTTGGTGTAAGCTTGTATTTTAAGAGTATTCTATCGATTTCAAAGATTTTATACCATTAGGAAAACTCTAAACAAGATTCAGTCGGATACTATAGGTATTGTGAATTTGACTCTACGAATTATTATTTATCAATTATTTAACTATCATACAATCATCATACATATCAACATACTTATACAAGGTGGAAAAACAATTGCAAAGAAGGAAACATACATGCTTAAATAACTTTAGTTTTAAGTTAGTTAATAATTGCACTTTTAAATAATATTTGAAAGTTACGTTATAGGTACGCGTTTACCTAGGTTGTAAAAATAATATAAAGGATATTATAGAGGATATAAAGATGTATGAGGGAATAGATGATCCTTTACCTATCACATAATATTATAATCTGTGCCTCCAGTGAATAAGGGAGTAAGACGAGTTATTCCCTTTGGTTTTTATTGCACCATTGGATTCAGCTCGTCAAAATACACAACATATCAAAAGGACATATCTCTAGCTGCATCCTAACCCATTTTTTCGAATGACCCAAACGGTATAAGTAGGGTGTGATTAACGGTATAAGTTACCTTATCCATCATTTTAGGCAATCGCAAAGGAACTATTCGTCTCGAGTCAAAATAACCCACGAACACAAGGACGTATGTGTAGTTATACTTTTTGAATAAAGACATAATTCATTTTGTTCCATCCGTGCTAACACTATTTTAGTATATAAACGCATTTGTGTCATTTTTCTAACATGAGCATAAAGGAACAACTCTTAGTGTCATTGGTTCAAGTGACGACATGAGACAGTTTCGCATTAATGCCGTGTTGTAATTGGTCTATTTGAATACTGCACGGAAACAACAGACACTATTTCTTTTTGCTTAATAATATTTTTCAATCGTTTTTTCAATAAATATGCAACAATAAATCTTTATATTTAAAAAAAAAGGTATTTATCAATCAACTTGGAATACTAATAATATTTCTATGGAAATTAACTATTTTTTGCAATAGATAAAAATACAGTTTTAATTAACACATTAAGTGCATTTAATGATTTATACTCTTTGTTTATATAAATACAGAACGATAATTGAATTATCTAAAAAAGCCAACAAAAATGTTAAACTTATATTTTCTTCTTTTAATTGGGTAAGTTTTCTAAAAAATAACTAGTTTTTAATCTTTTTTTTAATTTAATCTAACCAATAATACTATAATTATAGACGCATAGAAAAAAAAATTATAACCAGTCTTGTAGAGTCTCTTCAAGTCGTATTTGCATCCAAGGCACCTTCAAATCTGTGCTTAATTTTTTCATAAAATCTCTGCGGCTCATTGTTTTTTCTTTATTTATCTATATTATTTTGATATTATAAGATATAGAAATTGTTAAAATTTCATATCATGCCGTAAAATATCGCCACAGACCACCTATAACTTTCCCTGTAAGGTAACTGAACATACAGGAATATGGTTTTCGAGCTTCTCTTAACTCTTTATAGTGCTTGTATCCTCAATGTATAACACATATTCGTTTATAACCACCAGACAACATCTCAGCCACCCAATCCTCTTTCTTGGAGTCCAAATCCAGCGGAGGACAACAGTCATTTACTAAAATTGAAGGTTTTTCGTCCTAGTGTTAAAGTTTTCTGGATCCTATTTTATACTCAATATATAGTATATAATACCTACTATATCATGTAAAACGTGACTTGGAAAAAAAAATATTCACATAAATCACAAAATAATTTTGCCCAAAAGCCCAATTATACGTCAAAATGACGTACAACATCCACTTTACTACAAAATGGCGGAATTTACCGGGAAGAGCCAACTATGTACTGCTAGGTCTCGACGGCTAATGAGTTGTTTCTGGATTTCGAAGTGATTCGATGGTAAAATTAGAAAAGACAAAGATATTTCGCCGCGGTGTACATCAAATTTACGTAGATTGGACTTCAAGGGTTAAATGCATAAACACCTAAATGTTGTTTTGTTTTTATTATATCTAATAACGTTAAAAAATCCGTTGATTTCACTCGTTTTTCAAGCTACATGCATGGTTGTTCCACTAAAAGACTTCAATTGAGTCATAAAGTACACAAATTTCAAGCATGATAAGTCGCATTATTTCTATAAAACCAAAACTGGCAATAATATAAGTCGTGTTATGCGACTATGAACATAGTGCTTTAGGGCATAAGTCGTTATATTGCAAAGAGCAAAAAAAAAATTATGTGAATACATTGAGTTATTCCATGAAGTACTCGTTCATAAGGCCACAACTACAAAAAAACACGAAAAAAGTATATTTATGGGGTTGTTACAATATCTGTCTATATGTAAAACTAAAGTCTAACATCATATCTTACCCACACAAGCTTAAAAATTTGAAGTTATAAAGATTTAGTGTTGTTAAATAGTTTTTTGTCTCTCCTGAAAAGTGCTGTTTTTGAGTTATTCCCTTATTCACTGGAGGCACAGTATTGATACATAAAAAACGAAAATTTGTCTGTGCGTTCTTTATAGAATCGTAAACTATGCATTTGATCATGTGACGCAAATGCCGTCGGCCGTGCCGCCGGCATTTGCGGTGGCATTTGCGATGGCATTCGCGATGGCATTCGTGATGGCATTCCCGATGGCATTCGCGATGGCATTCGATACACACGAAAAAAGAAAATAGCTGAGGCTTCTATGTTACATGAACTGTAAGAAAAATGACCACCCAATATCTTATTACACTTTTGTTTTACGTTACACGTTCTGTAGATTTACGTGTCACGGCCATATTTTTTTGAGTTGTAACTCAAAAAAATATTGAGGAGTGCACAGCTAGTTTAATCAATAAAGAATGAACAGTTAAAGATTACTTCATTTGATTTAAATTAAAATCCTCTTAGCTAATAGAATGATTGCTATTACGACTGCATTTGTTTGACTTTTCCTCGATATAATAAGCTACTCGAGCGGAATTTTAATAGGAATCGAGATACTGACCCTAAGGTTGCCTTGAACGGTGGCACGTCCTGAATCCTAATGCACCATCATGGTTATAGTATTTGATAATATAGGTGATAATACATGTGTCTTTCCTTTCTAAAGTATAGAATGATTTGACGCGATATGTGACTCATTTTTGGGAAGCACTACTTATTAAAAACAAGGTTTGTATTTTCATATTAAATATACATATATTTGAAAATACGTAGCTCTATTAATATCAAAGCTCTATGTTTGTTCTCTTTAATAAATATGAATGTTAGATAATGAAATTTACGCGCTCCTTGCGTTTCGACGTAGCAAATGTTGTTGAATAGATGTTAGAGAATCACATTTAGACCCGATTTCACCAATATTTTCTAAATCAGAGATTTATTAATCGAGCTTCAAAATAAACATGTATTTTAACATCGTTGTCAACTCTTCAGGTCCCAAGAAGGAAATCTAACAGCCGTTTATCAAATCGACCTTTAACTGAGCGACTCACGAATCATTCATTCGTATTTTAAACCGCCCGAAACAAAATGTCATAGTTGACAATGCCATAGTTTCGCACATTAGGGCTATTTGTTCTAGTTGTATAATAACTGTCATGTTCGGTAATTCGACTAAATCGAGATGTTCTGATACAGTACAAAATTTAATAATCATGTAGTAACTTTTACGTTTACTGGTTTATATGTCAAACGATTTGGTCGTTACCATGGTTACAAATGTTTGATGTTATTTGGAGATTGTTTTGTTGTGATTTTTCTTGTGTTATTTTAATTTTATTTTGAGTTGAATAAATACAATAATGTTGAAGAAAAATCGCGGTTCAATTTCACTTGGTAGAAGGTAAACTGGATCTGGTTGAAATTACGAAAAAAAATTCGGAGTCCGAAGGAAAGTGGAGAGATATCTCATACTAGAAGAGCAATTAACAAGAAAAATAAAGACAAAGATAAAAGAAAGCAGTAAATTAATAGTAAATTCTTGTTCGTAATAACCTAGTATCTAGTTGTTATAACCAATTTATTGAATGATGTTGATAGGTACAATCTAAGGGTACAATAAAAATGTTTTATAAAAACACAAGTTTTATTTATTTAGGTAACTAACATGAAAAATTACATATTTCTATAAAAATATCACATTTAAATTAAATTAGGATCATCATCATCGTCAGCCCATATACATTCTCACTGCTGGGACATGGGATTGGTAGTGCTAACTTAAACTTAAACACGGTAAGGGATCAGGTTATTATCCACCACGCTATCTTATGATATGTCGGTTTCCTCACAATGTTTTTCACCACTGAGCCATCACTGCACTGCACTACAATAAGCAGTTGGTCTGTAGGTGAAACTGATTGATTCCTAAAACAGAATTTAAAATTAAGATAAGTAGGTACATTTCATAATCATGAGGAGGCCTGAGCCTTACCTGAGTAGTGGTGAAGTTTACATTTGAAGTACCTATATTGGTATTCAATACTAGATTTGACATGACTCACAGGATTATTATGGTTTAATTGAAAATATATCAGTATGTAGGAAGGAACCTTATATGCACATAAATATAAATATTACCTCACGAGATAGTTTTACTTACAGATCCGACGGTTATTCGAGTTTATCTTCAATTAATTGCAATACTTCCAAAACCGATTGTTTTGATAAACGAAATCTTGTACTAAAATCAACATCATCATATTCCACGAAACAATGACGACCTCTTTATAAATTCTGGGCCGTCGCGTTCGCACTATATAATCCAAATTATACAAATCATCCAACTCATCTTCATTTTCAAAAATAAAATAGTATGCAGAGTCCATCTTGACAGAAAGAAAACATCAAATCATTTTTTCTAATCGCTTGTTTAAAATTTAAAGAGCCTCTATGCCAGTAATTAAATATGATGCCGTGTTAAGGAAACTAAGCCTCGATTAGGTCATGGTGGGACACTCTCTTACATTGATGTCCCGTTAAAAGAGTTAACAACGTGTTAAACTAACTAACAGAGCTTGGTGAAACTGGGCCTTAGAAAATGGAATTGACAAGACTCTTACGTTATAGAAAAAGATAAATATTATAATATGTCAATTCTAATTATATAATTTAGAATTTGAAAAAAAAACAGATTTATCGCTGGTGAAGTTTTATTTTCGTCGATATTCCCAAGTGTTAAGTGATTAGTGACCTCTTCAGTTCTGAAATATGTTCCATATATTATAATCATTATCGTTATTACCATGTATTAATTAAAATATTTTTTCCCTTATTTTTAACGAAATGTCTGCTTTCAGTAGATATTATATAGAATCTGTGAGTGACATATGACAGTGTTTAACCTTTTCTAGATTTTCTATTATCCAGTATTATTTGAAGAGAATAATTGTGTAAACATTCAAATGTAGTAATATGTATAGTATTATGTTATCTGTGGTAATATGATGCTAATTGTTAAATCAAGAAAGTGGTTTTGATGTAACGCTCATATTGTGTTAATTTAAATCGCAGACATGACTATAAAAACCGGCACAATAGGCGATAATTCAAATGTTTATTTAATATCTTGAATAAAGAAAAATGCATATTATTTGTGGTTTGTGTTGAGTAAACATTACATATAAGTAAGTATTATTTTAAAGTTCTGGTGGATGATTTGTTTATCTTATATGTCAATCATATTTTAAATAGGATCGGAATTAGGAAATATTTCGGCTGCTTAGATAAACAAAAGTTTAAATGAACTTTTAAACTAATATAATAGAGTGGAAACATTTCATTTCATAAATAAAAGCGCCTTCTTATAATTTCTTGTTTTTAATTTCTTAAAAAATATTGTTTTTATACGCAGGAGGAAGTATTTGCTACTTAAAGTAAAATTGTACAGTTTTATAATATTTGCACAATTTTTACAGTGTGAAGGTCAATGACATACAATTAGATAGCTAAGGTCCATCTGATTATGAGAAAACGCGTTAATTCATAAAAAAAAATCACATATATTGTAACAAAAATAGTACAGTGATAATAATAATTATATAATAATATACCTAATTTGATTTTTTAGTGTGCAGCTTATATGGATAGATATATGTACACATATATGTACGTATTTACAACAAAACTTGACTTCAATAATATTATTGAAGTCAAGTTTTGTTGTAAATAAAT
The DNA here is from genome assembly GCF_905220415.1 of Colias croceus. Lineage (NCBI taxonomy): Eukaryota > Metazoa > Arthropoda > Insecta > Lepidoptera > Pieridae > Colias > Colias croceus. Next base: position 3,757,030 of record NC_059555.1, read on the forward strand.
TTATATCGGAAAATATTGTAGCAGGATTTTGGTTATTTTCCGATACAACTTCTCTATTATATATCCAGGTCGAGGGTTCGATTCCCACCCGGGGCAAATATTTGTGTGATGAACATAAAATAGATGTTTCCTCTGTGTCTGGGTGTTAATTATGTTTATCAGCCATCGTCATAATAATATCATCATCATAATATCAGGGGTTCCATAACACAAGCGAAAGCTAAGTATGGGATCAGCCCCCCTAGCCAAGTGGCTTTCTGTTAGCGTAGCGTTCAATAGAATAGACTACGAATGTATGAGATTGACGTAAGCTAAGTAAGATAAACGTATCTACAGCTTACGTCAATCTCATACATTCGTAGTCTATTCTATTGAACGCTACGCTAACAGAAAGCCACTTGGCTAGGGGGGCAGATTGTGCCGTGTGTGAAAATTGTCCTGAAATATTTATTTATTTAGTTTTATAAATACATGAACACAGTATATCATCAAATACAATAACGCTAGATGAAAATAATATTACTATAAACACATTGATCGGTAGATTTATATGTCGCTCTATCTCGAAGAAAGTATTATATCGAAGTATTTTTAATTTTTTACTATCTTTTTTTTTGCTTTATGATAATAATTTGTATACACTGAATACTATTAAAAAAAAAAATTCTATTTTTAAGGCCAAATAAACGACATTGTGTTGTGTAACTAAAAAGTTGGGAAAATGAATACAATAGGATATAAATTTAATATTTAACCTATACATATTTAATTTAACACAATAAGAAGCCAATTTTAATTGAAGACAAAACGATTTAGATACGTCAAACAAATTACAGGAACCTTTAATGTGTATGTGTGTGTTCAATTTTATGTTGAATCATGCTAGATTTGCGTTATATTTACTTGCATTAAAAGTGTTGTTTTGTCTTCGTTAAGGTCTATAGACACTGCCTGTTTTTATTTATTTTTTTATCTATTTTATAGTTCTCGTGAAATGGTTAACTTTTTCATTCGTTTTTCAAACCTTCAACGTCCGGGTCAATCACGTATAGTCACCTACTGGCAATCTGTTGGATGTTTTTATTTTTAATAGCTGTTGGTATTTCTTAGTACCTAGTGGTATTTAAGTGTATCTACGATAACTGTTTTAACTTCTTTGTTTCTTAGTTGCACCATGTATATTGAAGTTATGTTAAATTTGTACTTCTTAGCTCTTCTTTTTGTACTCCAAAATAAACAAGGTTATCCGTTAGTAGTTACATTTTATAGACAACATTTTGTAGAAAATACGAGGTGTAAGACCTATTTTTTTATCTTTGTTTGTTTGGATTGGAATGTTTTTAATTTTTAGTAAGTTCGAGTGCCGGTCAGTGAAAAATGGATCTTTCATCTTCGAAAATCTTTAAATGCAGTACTATTTCTTTAAAAAATGAAGGATTGTTTCATTTCAGAAAAATATGCCATCTCCATTATTTCAAGTAGATTTCCCTCCAGGGATAAAATTTCCTCTCTGTACATGTTTAAGGAAGACGAGTTTCATATTATTATATAATATAAGGCCGTATGTTATACTATGTAACAAATCAAATCAAGAGCTCGCATATTAATGAGTATATACAAAAAGACACGTACACTATAACCTTTTTCGGACACACCCAATGAACCTCGTCGATCGAAACATGCTGGACATGATGGGCATCACGTAGACATAATATGTCTAATTTCACCTTTGATATTGATTAGGACAAGAAAGATAGGAGCAATTTGTGTATTCTAATACTTATTATAATACCCATACCGTTAATATTTTTAGTTTTTACTAACGTTTTAGGTACTGTCTACTTTTTGTTATTGAAGAAGTTGTTGTAAGTATATGAAAACATATGTGTGAATTTTTTTTTTTTTACAATTTTGTTAAATGTGACCGTAAATTTTGGCAAAAATGGACGTATTGAAGTTTGTTATGTTTGTTCTTTAACGTGAAAACGGCTGAAAGGATATGGATGAAATTTAGACTATTTTTTAATTTTAATCGGAGTCCGATGTGAGTGAAGCAGTGGGATTAGGTTGATGATGGTACAACAGTATTTAGTTCCGTATTTGTTTACATAAAAATTAAAGCATGAAAATCGCATAAAATCCAATGCAAATTATCTCGTGAAGCAATAAATAATGATTTGAGTTTTGTGGTCAAGTGTTCCGCGTATCTAGCCTTATTTAAACAACTCATGCTAAGAAGTTTGGGTTTCAAATCAAATATATTATTAAAAAAATGCGCGATCTGTCCCATAAATTTGATAGCTTTGCGGTCTAATACCGGAACTGTTTTTGTAAAATGTAGATATAAATGACTGGGTATAAATTTAATAAATTATATTTTTAAAAGGTTAACGTCGCGGTACCTTATTGAAAGAAAAAAACGTATTAAAAAAAACAACTTTTCAATTCGATTAAAGTATCTAATTGAAATATTTGGGTTCAGACTACAATACAAAGACTATTTCCTTAAAAATGGGATTTTTTTCATCAATACGTACATACACGTGAAATAAACAGTTTAAACAAACGGAAAAGCCTTAATTTTCAAATTTTTGAACATTAATAGTAGCATGTTCGCAATTAAAATATCATCATCATAGAAGGAAAAAAGATTTTATAAGAGATCCGTTGTTTTCTTAAGAATACACTTAAAATGTAATCTACATACAATTTGATAGATTTGTAAAATAATTTCAATTTTAAATACTTTATTAAACGTAACATTTAGCTGTGAAAATTTTATTATATCTGTTTAAATTGTCATTCGATTTTTAATACGAAACTAATAGAAGCATTCATACCGAAAAATAAAATTTACTCATTTTCTTTATTATTTTCTGTTTTATTTTTGTGTAGTTATAGCACAGATTAGATACTAGGTTATAGGTAGTCTATGATATCAAGTTCCATATTTATAGCTTTGGTATAGGTCGATTTGTCAACGTCGATTTCTGTTGTCCTTATGTATAGAACACTTGATAGAACACAATTATGGCTGAAGATCTGGATCTCTTTTCATAGTTATTATGTACGGAAGTTTTTACAAAAAACTAGATACAGATTAAGATTTACACGATATATAATAATATGAATAGTTTGAACATAAATATCAACATAATAAATAATATTTTACTTCTATTTTTACATAATAAAATGTTGTAGTATTTATTGTGTATATTATAAAAAGATGTAACTACTGTTTTTTTTTAAGTGGTTTTATTTTTTGTGTAAAAAAAATGCTGTGTCATCTACGTAACAACGTAAGGTATAAAGATAATGGTTTGAATAAAAGTTTGTTAAGTAATTAGAATTACTTATAACATTTCTTCCCAATTTTTTATATTTGTCACACTATATTTATGAACATGCACAAAAATAATACAAAAATAAAGAACACAAGCGCACGCAAATTATTATTATTAAAATCTTAAATTGTTGCATATTATGAATGAGATTAAATACGAAAATAAACCCAAAGTTATTTTTAATTTCGTTAAGAATAAATATAAGTTTACAATCGATATAAATAGACCTACAATGTTTCTTGATACCTACTATTTTTATGCAAATATACAGTTTTCGTTCAAGACTCGTCGAGAAATATGAATATAATCTGTATTCATTAATAATAACTTAATTTATTCGAACAAGTTATTTCTATATGACAAACATATTTTTTTAAATACGGTTTAACAGTTTCACCCACTCGAGATTAATTGATCCTGACAGTAAATGATTTAATAAGTTCGTTATTATTAATCACTAGCTTTCCACCCGCGGCTTCTCCCGCGCAGTCAAGGATAAACCTGCATAATTCCCGTTCCCGTGGGATTTCCAGGATAAAACCTATCCTACGTCCCGGAGTAAAAAGTAGCCTATGTCCTTTCTCGGGTATCAAAATATCTCCATACCAAATTTCATGCAAATTGGTTCAGTAGTTTAGGCGTGATTGAGTACCAGACAGACAGACAGAGTTACTTTCGCATTTATAATATTAGTATGGATTTATTAAAATAATTATAGCAAATAATAAGATTTCCTCTTAATTCTCAGATTTTCTATGTAATACGATCATTCAATTGTAATGCGTTCTCAATATTAAATTCTTTGCGTACGTATACTTTCCGAGTTTTATTCAATTATTTATTTTTTAGGTTTTCGAGTATTTTGTAGAGATTCATATAATAATTATTAAATGAATAAACATTAAGGATTTTAATATTTTATACTCCATTGTATCTACTTTGTACGTTCATGAAGCTACACTGATGTGATTGATGAAATTTGGTAATAAAAATAACTAGGTACGTTGAAAAAAAACCGACTTCAAAGACGGAAAAGTAAAAAATAAAAAGAGATTATTAAGATTTGATATTATTAATTACTACATATTATTTAGATGTGCTGTTTATTAAATGATTGATGGTTAGATGTCGGTGCCAAGCCAATGTAAAACTTACCGGCTTACACGGGCTTAATACTTAGTGCTTAGTGCTTGTCATGTTAACTGCAGGGACACCTGCCTGCTATGAGAGCATAGTCTAATACATGTATTTAAAAAATATGTGTTAAACTATGCTCTCTGACTAAGCTAATAATACCTTTAATTTAAAACAATTACCTGTGGCTCAGTACGATAGTTCCAGTTCGCTTCAGTGAACTGAATCAAGGTAGCAAGTAAAGGGATGTCCATGAAGGAGAGCTCTGGTCCTCCAGCCTCGATCAGCAATACCTGTAATGTTATACTATTATAGATTACCTACAAAATGTAATGCTTTATGTAGGTACTTCGTACCTACTGAGAAACACAAGTCTAAGGCTGTTTATCCACCAATAATGTGCGAGGATGTGTGACATTATTTGGTGGAAAAACACCCTTAAACTTATTATTCTATGCTAAAGGCTTCGTAGAGGAACATGCTGTTCATTAGTGCAAACAGATTGAAAATCGGTGCAGTAGTTTGACTTTGTTTTACTTCTCCGTATATGAAGATCAGGGTCAATGAGTAGAATTAATATTTTTATAGAAAATGTGATAAATTATATTTCATACGCTATAATAATAAACATATCAAAACGTTTACAGTTCGTGAAGCACGGAAAAATCGTAAAAATAAAACGACTCAGTTTTCAAACGGCGTTTTTGTCTCTGATTCTAATCTTACTATTATATACACACTTGTTTTCAAAGTTAACGATATTCTTATGTAATATAATGTAATTAATATTTTTGTTAAAGCTAACAATAGAACAGATTTGTATTTTAGAATCCTCAGACTACGTGCTTGGATTTTTACTGGGATATATTTTGCGTGTTTAAATGAACTATTACAATAAATTATTATGTCATTTATTAGTGCGAATTTTATCAAGGAGTTCCAAAATGATGGACTGAAATAGATATACACTCACAGTATACACTAAATAGAAAAAAATTACTAATGTCTAAAATTGATTTGTTTTGCATTCTAACCATAAAATAACACAGTCTGTGAAGGCCTTTTTATTTTTTATTTTTTTTATAGTGGGGAAATCTTCCAAAGATACCCACGGCCCCCGGGGAAGGAGCCGTGGGTTATGTCGGATTCTTACCGACAGTCTGTGAATTGTCTGTGTTTCATATTATTAAAATATATGTTGCAATAGAGTTCAAAAACATATCATAAAATATAACAACCTTGTCTTCAATAGTTAGTTATTTATATCCGAGGCCAATACGAAAACAAGGGGTTTTCTGATGTTGTAAAATAGGGACATTGGACTACCGAAGGACATTATAAATGTAATGTGAAGTTCATTGTCACATAGTTAATGAAAATAAACTATAATAAACATTCTTATAATACGGGTGACCTTTAAAGACAAGTAATGTGTGGCTTTAGATCCTGGTTAAGGGATTAATTTAGTTCGAATAGTTGCTATAGTCACAACAAGGCGCCTTAGGTATATTTTGGTCTGGTCTATATTTGCATACACGTTCATTCCTTGATAATAATTATTACTTCTACTGGTTTCTCTTGGTCAAAGCAAATTAACAATGAATTTTTATCAATCACTAATTTATATTGCACTGTTAATTATAAATGCAGGCATTTTAGAGTTAAAGCGACGAAACACAGCTTTTAGTAGAGATTTGAATGTGAATAATGGGAATAACATTATATCACGGTAAATAATAGCCTATTCTACTCTATAGGTATACTCTTATCTCTAGGTATACTATTTCGAAGAAAAGACAAACAAGAAGATAAAAAAGCCCTTACTTTTCTAAATATATCATCGAAGTATCTAACTCTTGTGTAGAATTACACGAGAACACTTTACAAGTAAAGTAAACAATATCAAACAATTACCTTAAACTTTTTGACTTCTGTCAATCGATTGGCCAGCACGCAACCGGCGGAGCCTGCGCCGATGATGATGAAGTCATATTCTTCGTTCAGAACCTTGGCATCGGGCGGTTCACTGGACAGAGAATCTGATACGTCATGGATTAAACCGGTGAAAGCGCTCAGTATATCGCCTCCTGTTCCCTTAGATAGCAGGAGACTGAGGACACTGCAAAAGTTTTATTAGATTTTATTACCTGCACCTGTATGTTTGTAAGCTTATTTATTGTGTCCGATTCATATAAGTCAAATTTTGTTTATCAAGGATCGGTGATGATGCAATGGTTGCATGATTTACCTTATTAAAGCGTGTTTGTTAGTTTTTTTTAAATAATTTTATTTATTTTATGTGTCTTATAAAATTGCATGATATTTTGTAAAGATGCAGTGTTGATTATTGTTTTTTTTGCTTAGAATAAAAACACCGATATATACACAAGAAAGATCTATGTGAAAAACCTTTGTATTTTGACTGTCTAATCCGTAGTCGAGAAATAATTATTCTTTCGTGTTAAATTAAAGGAAGGAACAATGATTTATAAAGAAGACTTGTTTTGTGGAGATTTTTTTTGTAACTCCATATTTCTAATCATATGGCAACCTACATAGGAATTGATTATAAGTCTGGTCAATAAAGTTACGTTAAGTATTACTCTTGTTTTTTTGGTTAAATTTATCTGCGTATTTCTGATTTACTAAAACACATGATCAATGAATGTGTTAGAACTATGTTAGACACTGTTTTGTTATTTACTAAATATATTTTCTGTATGTGTATGACGGCGCCACCGTCGAGGTTTTAAAAAATAACGAACGGCGATCCGATATAAAGCAGCGCGTACATCTACATGTGCAATAGATAATATACATTATATAAATAATGGAAATATAGACTTAACTCGAAACACTTTTATATTAATAACACTTTAATCATGCCTATTGTTTTCAATGTAAGATCCCACCAAGCATGAAGCTTGCTTCGAGAAAATTCCATCTGGGTTCGTTTACGTGTTCGTTTATGTATGTACTTTTATACTTTTTTTAACTTTTTTAATACTCACTTTACGTAAAATTTTCCGAATAAAAATCGCTATGATTTCTAAAAGATATTAAAAAATAAAAGTTTGAAAAAATCTAATCGTGGTGCGGGATTATTTAGGCCCGCGCTTTTGTATTAAAAAAAAAATAAAAATAAATACGTATTAAAAATATTCATACTCATCAGAATATAAAACTATTCCTCGTATAAAAATAATAGGAAATAAGTTAATACCTTTCCACTAAGACGTTAAAAATTGATAAAAACGATAGAATTGATATGCTGTAGCCATAAGTTTAATTAGCATTCCTATTTTATCCAGAAAGAATATTATTATTGTTTAAATTATATACCTTATCGTTAGGAAGTGGTTGTACCGCATTTCAATGTGTAATTTATATTTTAACAAAATTAAAACTAATTAAACACAATGTTCACTCAATAAATAATAATCGTGGACTGAACTCTTTGCTATAAATTTCTATCATTGTGTATGAAGACTCATAAAAAAGGATTAATTGAAATAAATACAAACACACACTGTTTCATTTTTTTCCCAAATATTATGTAAAATACTTTGTGTAAGAAAAAACATTTTTACTAGAAGATCATGTTTTTACACGATCGTTTGATGCTTATCACATCTGTGGTCACGAACTTGTTCATAATATGGTTGGATAAAGGATGTGTTGTTTAATCTATTGTTTTTATAATTCATTAATTTGGTGTATGTGTGTAAAAATAATAAAACAATGGAGATTTTAAGCAACGGTTAGCACGGTCGTCGGTCACAAGATGGGTTGGGTGACGAATTTTTATTTCTGCAGTTGCTTTTTACGGAAATCTTAGTGTCGCGAGTCAGACTAGGACCAGAACATTGTTTATGCAAATAATCTTCATGAAAACTGTTTTGTTGAATATCTCTTGTGGGCTGAGCATTTGTATTTGCTAAGTAATTTTATAAAGAAAAATTTTAAATGTTTAGAATAGATTTGACAACGCCTATTTGAAGTCTACTTAATACAGATACCGTGAGGTTAAAAATAACTCTACTTTTGTGAGGAAATATCTATTAATATTTCAGAGTTTAGAAACGTTAAATAAAAAATATTTTAAAGGATTAACTTCATTACATTCTTGACTTCATTATAATAGTTAATAGGCTATTAATATACTATATGCTGCAGACAATAATCATATTTTACTGGATTACATATTTTACTGTAAAAAGAATATTGTAAGAGCACATAAATATGTAAAAAATAACAGACGATATACTTATGAGATAATCTATAATTAATGTTTTTTTATGATTTAAAGAAATCTAGAAAGAATTTGCAGAACTTTAGTAATTTGTTTTGCATAACTTTCTATACATAAACCTCTAATGTACTCAGGTACTCCTCTGAAACGTAACTCTCATGTAATTTTGCATGCTTATTGAGTAGAATTTGCCATCTATTTATCATGTCTCTTACATATTCCTATGTGATAAAAGTAAGGCAAAACAACGAGATTTTATTTTAATTCATTCGCTTAGTAGCTATATATCTATGATATATAAAAAAGCTAGATACGTTACCCGCTCTCTATTTTGGCAAGAAAAAACTCAGCTAAGTACCCGAGTTTCACTTAGTCACGCACCATTCAGCGTCGTGGCTGGACGTTCTTTTTATATTTTAATCGGCAGTTGTTATTACGTAGTACATGAGTGAGACATGTATTATGTTTCGGGCGTGAGAGTGAATGAGAGAACAACTGTATTGGTGATAATGCGTTAGTAAGTAGGTATGTATTAATTACGCTGTTTTTAGGGTTCCGTACCTCAAAAGGAAAAAACGGAACCCTTATAGGATCACTTTGTTGTCCGTCTGTCCGTCCGTCCGTCCGTCTGTCAAGACCCTTTTTCTCAGGAACGCGTGGAGGTATGAAGCTGAAATTTATATCAATTACTCAAGTCTACTGTCCCTTAAAGCTGTGAAACAATCAAACTTCTAAGCCAACGCAATCAAAATATACAGCCATTTATGCCGCAAATTTTCGAAACTTGCAAGGGAATCAAAACCTACAGGGTGCTTCCCGTGAACTCAGAATCTTGAAATTTGGTACGAAGCAACGTCTTATAGCATAGATAAAGGAAAAATTACGAAAACCATAAATTTTTAGTTACATCACATAATATATTTTTTTTTAATAATTTTAAACTTACTACCCATTTCCTCATAAACGCGTAGAGGTATTAAATTGAAATTCATACCAAATTATGGTATTAAATACGTAAGTAGTAAACAGGTATATTTAATACCGTATTTAACGGAACCCTGGGTGCGCGAGTCCGACTCGCACTTGGCCGGTTTTATTTAATGCAATGATGTTGGTGTATGCCGCGTCTACTAGTATAATAGGTCATTGGCTATATATAGTATTTATTTACATTTTACTAGGTACTTAGATTTCTTCACAATACGATTTTACATTTTAATTTACTCATCGTAGTCATCGTTCGTTAGTGAATCAGAATAGACGTGTATTACTTTTTACTATCAAGTGCTTTGCGATTTTAATAATTATTTACATGATAATAAGAATTCAAGTTGCATAATTAGTGTTTGGTATTTATATCATTTCAATTTACGTTCGAAACACAGCGAGTGTTTCAAGCGGGAGCAAGACAATTGCAATTTTTTGTCCTGCACGCACCGTAGAACGACTCATATTCGTGCACAAATTATCCATTGCGGAGTAAATATGAGTGAACGCCGATCGCCAACACGTTTAACCAGCAGTGGTGCAGTGGGTACTGCCGGTGGATCGCATCCCGATCTATCGAAGCTAAGTTCGTTTTCAACGAGTTCTACGCCAACTGATACTCAAATCACTTACAGAAAACGGAAACAACCGCTAGAACAAGATTGCAGATGTAGTGATGATATGAAGGATATTCGCTCGGAGTTGAGCCGTATTAGTACATTACTTGAAAAATATGTTTGCTCAAACGAACAAATAATAAACAAAATTCATGAAAACATTTCTGAGGTAAAAACACAAATTACCGAAATTAAATCGTCCAACGAACAATCCTTGAATTTAATTCGCCAAAATACGAATCAAATCAATGAAATTAAGTCATCAGCATGTATGATAATTACTGAACAAAACATATTGAAGAGTACTATTTCTCAATTAGAATCCCAGATCAACCAGGGTGAGAGTAAAATAAAATCACTGGAGTTAAATCTTCAATCAATAAATCAGTCATCCAATCCATCGGGTTTTACGTCTAAAAATCAACTACATATAAATGAACACTTAATCAAGGAACTACGAGACAGAAAAAGCCGCGAAAAAAATGTAATTTTTGCTGGTTTCCCAGAATCGACATCTTATAACTCAGAGGAGAGGATATCTAAAGACAACTACGAAATTTTAAAAATTACCTCGCTAATAAGTTCAGACCTACCGAAGCCAGTAAAGATATATAGAATTGGCAAGTATTCACCGGGGAAAAATCGTAGAATAAAGGTTTGCTATGACACAATTGAATCTGCTAAAATAATCCTACGTAACAAAAATAAACTACCCAACAATATTAAAGCTTTTAGTGATCAAACGCCAGCTCAGGAAAAATATCTTAAAAGTTTACAGGATGAACTAAACCGTCGCATTGGTGAAGGAGAAACAGATCTCACAATAAAATACGTTAACGGAATGCCTACTATAAAGAAAATTGTGTCAAAAAACTAGAAATAAATTTAAAGACAAACAACCAAAATATCAACTCCTATGAAATACTAGACAGCTATGAAAATTTGCAACTCTCCCGATCCAGGCTTAGATTTATATACTTCAATGCGCGAAGCATAAGAAAAAAAGGTAAACTAGATGAAGTAAAATGTATCCTGAGCTCATTAATAAAACCTATCCACGTAATTCTAATTACTGAAACTTGGATAAATTCTGATGCGCAAGCTTCAGAATTAAATATTGATAATTACACACATTATTTTAACTACCGGACTGACGCAAGAGGAGGTGGAGTCTCAGCATACATCCACAACGATTTAAAACACAATCTTATTGAATCACGATACGAGGAAGGGAACAATTACTTATGGATAAGTTTAGAACGATGTAAAATTGATGTAGGCGTTATCTATAAACCGGGCTATACTAACTGTCAAAAATTCCTTGAAATGTATGAATCGCAATTACAACAAAGGCACAGAGCTATTATTTTTGGAGATTTTAATATCGACTTGTTAACAAAAGATAAAAATACCAAACTATACAAATATACTCTTAAGTGTAATGGACATATATTACTCAATAAACTAACTAAAAAATACAGCACAAGAGACTCTTCAAAAAAATCTATCATGGACCATGTAAGTACGAACCTTCAAAATGATAATTTTCATTTCGCAATAATAAACTCATGTATTTCCGACCATAAGCACATATACGTAGAATTAAAAAAATATTTACCCCCAAAAAGTGTTAAAACTCAATATAAAGCAATTAATTACGAAAGATTATCATCCCTGTCTGACTCCATAGTTGATACTGAAATAAACAAAGATTATACAATATTAGAAAATAAAATTAAATCTATTATAGATAAAAGTAAGATTACTAAAACTAAATTTCTAAATCTGCCCCGAAAAGACTGGATAAACAAAGCAATTTTAACAGAAATTAACGAAAGAAATTTATTATGGTCTCAACTAAAAAACAACCCTAAAAATAAAAACCTTCAAATAAAATTTAACACTCAAAAAATAAAGGTAAAAAAATTTATTCAAGACACAAAAGATTCTTACTATTACCAAGAATTTACAAGGAATATAAATAAACCCAAGAAATTATGGACTTTAGTAAATAAATTAGCTAATAACAAAACTGTAAAATGTACTTTACCTACTAAATTACTTATAAATTCTGAATATATTACCGAGCCAAATGAAATATGCCAGATATTTAATCAATATTTTTCTACAATAGGATCTCGTCTAGCAAATTTAATACCCCTACAATATCAAACCAACTCTTCCTCAACCTTACCTAAATCACCATCAAAAAAGTACGAATTATCCACTTTTGATCCGTGTACACCTAATGAAATTTTAAAAATTATAAATAACCTTAATTCAAACTGTAGTACAGGTCTTGATGGTATTACCACAAAAGCAATTAAATGCATTAAAGAAAAATTGAATCATACCTTAAGCGATTGTTTCAACCAAGCTATAAGTCAAGGACGTTTTCCGGATTCGTTAAAAATAGCGAAGGTAACTCCTATCTATAAGAGTGGTTCAAAATTTGAACCTGGTAACTATAGGCCAATTTCGGTGTTGCCAGTGTTGTCAAAAATATTAGAGAAAATTTTACACACGAGATTAGAAAAATATTTAGACTCATTTAATTTTATTTCAGTGCGTCAATACGGTTTTAAGCCAAAAAGTAACACTCTGTCAGCGACTATAGACCTGACTACTAAAATAAAACAGAACATTGACGCAAAAAATTTAGTTTTGGGAGTATTTATTGACCTACAAAGGCCTTCGATACCGTTTCTCACGAACTTTTAATAAAGAAATTAGCATCCATTAACATTACTGGTAAAGCACTAGACATGCTGAAATCATATTTAAAAAATCGATCACAAATCGTTAAAATAGATAACTACAATAGCATTCCCTTACCAATTACGTGTGGCATACCACAAGGTTCGATTTTAGGCCCATTGCTTTTTTTAATTTATATTAATAATTTACAAGATTTAAAACTAAATGGTCATCTAACACTTTATGCGGATGACACCTGTCTGTTTTATTTTGGTCCCTCTATACATGACATGATAAAGCAAGCACAAAACGATTTAAATAAATTAAATAAATGGTTTCAATACAATCTACTAACAATAAATATATCTAAAACGTGTTATATTAAATTCAAAGCTCAGAACAAAATTATTCCACCACACGCTCCACTTAAAATTAACGGTGTTGTATTAGAACATAAAACCCACGAGAAATACCTAGGTTTGCGAATCGACAGCTCTCTAAAATGGAATTATCACATCGACCACCTAAAAAATAAATTATCAGCACTTCTTAGATCTCTGCGTAATATCACTTCTTGCATTCCTCATAAATTACGCCACACCATCTACAACACGTTAGTCAAACCTCACCTAATGTATTTAATAGAAGTATGGGGTAGCGCTTACAAAAATAAATTAGCGCCACTACAAATTTTACAAAATAAAATTATTAAAACCATTTTTAAATATCCTTTTTTAACTTCTACAAATAAAATCTACGACGATACTAAAATAATGAATTTAAAACAATTATACTTTTATAATACGTGTATGTTCATCCACAAAGCGCTACATAAAAACATAAATACAAATATAATATTCTCAACATCAAATCGCCACTATCCTAATAGACGAGCTAGCTATCTTGCCCTCCCGAAGATCCGAACGAATTATGGAAGGCGAACGGCAACATACGAGGGAGCACGTTTCTATAACGGATTGCCAAGCAAATTAAAAAGTGTAAACTCATTCATTGTATTCAAAAAACAATTAGCGAAACACATCCTGGAAGACCACACGCTCAAACTTTGAATGCAATGAATGAGTACCTAACCTAAACTTATGTTTATAGTATGTAACTTACTCTAAATTTTTAACTAACGAATGATATTTTTTATAAATACCTATGTTTAAAATTTAAGTTTCTCATGTAAGTGACTTAATGTCTTAATGGTAATAAATGTCTTTAAACCTTTTTTACTAACTATGTGATACAATGCCTTTTTAATTATCTATTTTAGTATAACTTCTTACCATTTCAGTATGCGTTTCAATGTGGCTTAATATTTTAATGTTGTAGTTATGATGATATTTTAAAGTGAAACTTTTATTACATCGTCTCAAACTTTTTGTTCTGTGTAGCGCATGTCGCGTGACGCACGATACGTACGATAATTATCGTACAAATACGATAATTTTTAGTTAAATGTCTATAGTGTGAAAAAAAGTTTCACTTTTACCGTGGTTTCATAAAACCACACAACATTTTTTATCTTTTGTATGAAGCTATAAGATACAGGAATATCTTTAAGATTACAATTTCAGTATATTCCTGTTTTTGATAAAAAGTTTTAATGTTTCAAAGTGGATTTGTCAACGCCTATTGATATTTTATTGTACGTAGAAGCCGTTTAGTTTTAAACTAGATTTCTGCCCGCGGCTTCGCCCGCGTTTGCAAAGGATAACCCGCATAGTTCCCGTTCCCGTGGGATTTCCGGGATAAAAACTATCCTATGTGTTAATCCAAGTTACCCTCTATATGTGTGCTAAATTTCATATTAATCAGTTCAGTAGTTTTTACGTGAAAGAGTAACAAACATCCATACATCCATACTTACAAACTTTCGCCTTTATAATATTATATATTAGAATATTAGATTACTTCTATGTTAGGATCTATTAACACATCAGAGTAGTTTTATCAGACTTAATAATTTTTATTTTCATGACAAATCAACCTTGAGTAGCCAAATCACGATAGTTATTATGCTATTAAAATATAATTTTCTATAGTAAGCTCATATTTTACTGGATTACATATTTTACTATAATATAAATTAAAATATAGAGCACATAAAAATATAAGTATAATTTATATTAAATTATGCTTTTATGGTAGCAGGTAATAATAGGCAAAAAAATCACAGACAGTATAATTACGAGAAAATCTAAAATTTATTTTATTCAAGATAAAAACATGTCTATAAAAATATTCACATAATATGTATGGATTTTAATATCTGTTAGAAATATATTTTATACGTCTTTAATATAAATTTAGTTAGGTACCTATTACATATAATAAATCTGTAGAAGGGTCAATTCTGTACATTGAAAATATTGAAAAAATAAATAGCAGGGGGTGTTACTGGATCGATACCAAACCCAAATATGTGATTAAAAAAAATTTTGTCTGTCTGTCTGTCTGTCTGTATGTTCAGGCATCACGTGAAAACTAACGGTTCGATTTCGATGAAACTTGGTATAATTAAACCTTATTATCCTGAGCATAAAATAGGATACTTTTATCCCGGAAAAATACGAAGAAAAAAAATAAATCTTAATTTTTCCGCGCGGATGGAGTCGCGGGCGGAAGCTAGTGTATAATAAAAGTTAAGGGGAGACCTTTCAGCGAAGAGGAGTAAAATTGGTTTGCAAGATCAAATTTTTCATGTATTTTCAATTATACGCTTTACGCTTTAGAAAAAATAATCAATACACTTCAAGATATTGCCTAAAAAGTGTGCTAATTTGTTACACAACCACGTGTATTTTGCTCGATCATATAAAATCATAAAAATAAATAAAATAAATATCGAAAACGAATTATTTAATAATGAAATTTCTGATTTTGCAAATGATTTTTATATAAAGATATTTATTTTGATGTACTGCAGTAAACGTGTTATAATTTGGTTTTCAACTGAAGCCCTGTAATTATTAAATACGTATTATATCTCAGAAATTAACGTTGCCACGCGTTTTCTTGACAAGCCGACGGCTGGCAGAACATCATATTTTGCCTAGTTGAGGCATATCAACTCTCGGCGAGGTATTTCAACGCGCCGTTTGCGCGAGTTCCTAGCGTTCCTAGCGTCTGCAGCGCAGCTTGGTTATCCCTTCCGCGTCCGTTGCTGTGGTCGTGGAAGATTTCACAGTTTGGCACACATTATGTTGTGTGTGTACTGTGTATGAAACCACGTGTGTATATGTGTTCCTTATGACAAAGCGTTGAATAAATAAGACACATTGTAAAATAATTCATTAACATAATATGCAGCTAAAATTTGTACTTAATTAACATTCAGATAAACGTGAATATATCGAGATTGTGGTTAACTGATTTTGTAATAGTTTGTGGAAATTCACTTATTTACTTACATTTGCAACTGGGAATAACCGTAAGCTGACAAAGAAAATAAAACCCAAAGAAATACTGATATGTGAAGGTATTGGTAGGTATATACTTATAATATTATCCGGTCAATATCAAGGTTTAATTTGTTTACTAAGAAGTACACTTTTATTTTATTATTTACTAGCTGCTCCGCGCGGTTTCACCCCCGTGGCTCCACTCATGGTTGTCGTAGAGTGACGTAGAGTGATGATATTATACCCTATAGCCTTCCTCGATAAATGAGCTATCTAACACCGAAAGATTTTTTCAAATCGGACCAGTAGTTCCCGAGATTAGTGCGTTCAAACAAACAAACAAACAAACTCTTCACCTTTAGGCTGGTTGCAGAGCTTGACCGACCGTCAGTGCGTACGTCAGTCGCGCTTGTCATATGTATGGAAATTCATAAAACCGTGACGACGATTTCTTGGTGTGGCGCCACAAATAACGAACGTGTTCGATCTTGAATTCGTGTAGCGCGGACAACGTCTCGCCACAAAGTGCGCCCGCTACAAATGTTTCCTCGGTGTGCGTGCTCGCGTACAAATATATGGGGGCGATAAATGTGTCGCGTTTCAAATGTGGCGCCACAATTATCGAGATACAAATGTATGCCTGGTGTGCGGCGCGCCTTAGTGTCTTATTCATACAATGGGGAATATTCATGTTTTTCTTTTTTGTCTTAAATTAATAGTTTACTATTTTATAACGTAGAAAAAAATATTAATGGGCTTCAAAATACTCTAGATATTTTTAAAAATGAAATTTAAAACTTTTAAAAAATGTAAGCAGTTCAAACGCCGCCATTGTGCGCGCGCTTTGCGTGACGTCACATGACACGTCCAGTGGGTGTTTAGTGTTTACCTTGTGTTTACTATGGAGTATGGAGTGATGATTCATACAATGTCGTGTCAAATGACGTCACATTTCGTTCGACTAGTGGTGGCGCGTTCTGGCAGTTTGAATTTCGCTCACTTATTTTGCACTTTTGAATATTATTTTAGGGGCTTAAATAAAAAGTAAATAAAAAAAAATCCTTTTCATTATAATATTACGATAATAAGTATTCGAGAAAAAAATATTTTAGGCCATTTAAAATTTTATGCATATTCCCTATTGTTGAAGCGTATCGTCAGGACCGACGGTACGCACTGACGGTCGGTCAAGCTCTGCAACCAGCCTTATAGTATTAGTATAGATGAAAACTTGTTTTGATAAATTTATAAACTAACTGCCTTGTTTGGTTTCTCAGACTATAAATCAAATATTTTCTGTAAGAGCCGATAAGTTTAAATAATGAAATATATCCTAATTTTCACTTTGGCTTCAGAATATATAAGATCAGTAAATATAGAATGTAACTTATGTACTGAAGTTCGTGTACGTATTTATGTTTATATGACGAAGTGGGTAAATAAAGATAGGATGCTTGGATTTAAAGCGTTTTTTTTTTCAAAGTTATCACCAATGTTAGAGCAAATTTGCTTACTTTTATATGAATATGTTGTGGTTGAAGCTTTTAGTAGCGTTAGCTTCTGTTAAGTAGGTATTCTGTGCTTTTAGAATAATAAAAAATGATGGAAGGATCTTCTAATTGTATAGACATATATCAGAATATTCAATTTTGCTACCGAATAAAATTATATTATACATCCGTATATTCGTAGATATTGACCTAGCAGTATCGAGAGTAGTAGTAGTAGTATTGAAATTTTTGCGCCTTCGGTAAATTAATATGTATCAATTTTGCATTAACAGTTTGTTAAATGTTTAGTCACAGGCAAAGATTTTTTACAGTTTGTTTTTGTGTTGCGTTGTAGTATACTTTATAATACATTATAATGTGTAAGATTTTTTATTAGTGAAATCTCAATTAAAAAAATAAATATCAATTCATATGGTATTTATTATTTTTTTGTATTTTTGGTACCGGTGAAAAACATAAATAATTAAGTAAATTACTGGTTCTTTTATTAAAGATATAAGATATAATTATTTTAGTATTTATTACTTTTAATAATTAATATTCAATTAAATAAATTAAAAATTTACACAACAAGCAATTGAGTCATTATAATCTCCTAGTTCAAACGACCCCAATCTTCTTTAATAAAGTCCGAACCTCTTTCTGCTATCATGTATACTGGAGCATTCGTATGACTAGACACTATTTCAGGCATTACACTAGCATCTATAACTCTAAGACCCTCAATACCATGTACTCGTAATCTATTGTCTACAACAGCAGATGGATCACTTTCAACGCCCATTTTGCAAGTTCCACTTTGATGGTATATGGTAAAAGTGAACATCTGGGCTTGACAAGCAAAGTAAGCGTCACTTCCAAAAGGCCCATGCTTGAGACACTCTTCAATCGGAACGTCATACATTTTTGCTCCAAGCTTTTGCATGGCTGGCTGTTTAGAAATTTCTACAGCAACTTTTATTCCTTCAACTATTTTTTGTAAATCTTCTGGATAATCAAAATAATTTGGTATCAAAATTGGATAGTCTTTTGGATTTGAACTTTGTAGCATTACTCTACCTTTCGATTTTGGTCGCATTAACATTGGGAATATCATGAAGGCATGTTTTCCTAACGGACTATACGTGTCTGAGAATATTTTCTTATCAAAATTAAAATTTTTCGCTAGTAACGGATCGGAATTCAGTCCACCACCAATGAAAAGTAACTCCAAATCAGGCCAAGCTGTTACGTTAAATTTATCCTGTAAGTTCATGAAGATTAAAGCTTCACAACCCCCTGGTAAAGATAATGGTCCATTGTGTGTTTTCATCCACCTGAACACCAAATCTAAGTGTTTAATTATATAGTTTGTAGATAAGATAAAGTGTTGCTGATGCACTACAAACTGTACTCCCCCAGCAGCAATATGGTCCATCAAGTTATATCCGACTGGCAAGTCCTTTACTACTGGTATGTTCAGTGACTCCAAGTGATCTTTTGGTCCTATTCCTGACAGCATCAAAAGTTGTGGTGAATTAATTGCACCCGCGGAAACAATAACTTCTTTTTTAGCTAAAATTTTAAATAGCTTTCCCCGTTTTTCAACTTCTATTCCGATAACCTTCTTATTATTTGAGTCGAAAATCAATTTTGTTACCAAACTACGTTTTGACAGGTGAATATTATTTCTTTTATTTATAGGATGTAAGTAAGCTCTACTGGAGCTGTGTCAGGTTCCATTTTTCATTGACAATTGCAAGAAAGAAACTCCAGCTGGATTGGCACCATTGTAATCAGTATACTTGAAACCTAATTCTTGAGCGCCTTCAACCCAAGCTCTTGAGTTTGCTGTTTGAAATGGGGCATGCTCCACATTTAAGAAGCCTCTATATCCATGGTACTTGGGATCGTCATGAGCTGGGATATTAAACTTTTCAATTTTCTTGAAGTATGGTAACACCTCGTCCCAGCTCCAGCCCTTGTTACCAATTGCTTCCCAATTATTGTAGTCTTGCGGGGCACCCCGTGTGTAAATCATATAGTTTAGTACGCTTGAACCTCCTACAACTTTACCTCGAGGCCAATGGCATTGATGGTTCGCAAATCCTGTGCAATATTTATCAGAAGGTTTCGTCTTATACTTCCAATTAGCAGACGTAAATTGGAGATAGTTCGCTAGTATAGGGATGTCCATGAGAAAGTTCTCGCTGACTCCTGCCTCTACTAATAGTACTTTCCAGTCTGATATTTCAGTTAAACGATTAGCGATAACGCAGCCCGCTGTACCAGCACCTACTACAATGAAATCGTATTCTGCTAGGAAATTATCTTGGTCCGGCGGTTCGTTGTCGTATTGGTCTATGCCATCTTCAACAAAGTGAATGAACGACAGAAATGGATTCATTACTTGTGATATCATCGCGAGTAAAGCCATTATCAGGGCCCCTAGCCCCGATATCAAAATTGGGTATGGTAATAACATCTGTAAAAGGAAAATGGTATTGTTCTTATACTTCAATTAATCATCTTTTTAGATAAAGTATTTTTAATTTGTTAACCTGCTGTCTATTTTGGTCACCCTGGTAAGTGTAATGAGGAAAAAAATATGCACAGAAATGTAATATCTAGAATCGAGTACTCTGACCTATGAAGACAACTACATAATGGAGATGAACGTATTTTGATGATTTTGGCTGTGTCGGTTTAAATAATAAATTTTTTAATAAAAAATGTAATACTAGGTTATATTTAAAGTATCTTACGAAGTAACAGATTTAGGTGAAATAAATAAATTCACTTACTGTGATTAGTTATATCCAGATCATCCACAAAGAAAATTTTATCAGTTTTTGTAAATATCACATGTATTGGTATATACTTGTATATTTATAACTTTATAGTATGTGAGATTATTAATTATTAAATAATAAACGTGGTACGTGTAATACAGGACAATGTATGCGACTGATCGCAGTACAAAACGCCAATAGTGCTACCACAAAAGCTTATCACATACTCTGAATCATGTTAAAGTTCATTAGAAGATACTTCACTTATTACTTCTATGGCCAGTAGAAGTACAAAGTTCAAATTGTCAGTAGACAGTAGTCACTATTGGAACATACCTATTACATACATATTGAATTTTACTCATAGTAGATTCTTTATTATTTTTGCATGTTATGAAATTGAAGAGCAACGCATTATTAACTATAGAAATATCATTTATTAAAAACTATTTTATCAAATTCGCAATGAGCTGCTAATTATTATTTTGCTCCTTTCTTAAAAAATATGGCTACAGAGCGAGTATTTGTACGAATAGAACGGTTAAAAATCGATTTCATTTTCTAAAATTCTATAACTTTAGGCAATTTTAGTTACCCAGCCTCAAATTTATTTTTTCGAAAGTTATTAGTTTTCCAAGGTACAAGGATTTTCATTTCTATTTTTAGAAATGTAACAATATGAGAATATTAAATTTTATAAATGTCATTCGAGTAATTGTTTATTGATGATAAATAAAATATTATAATTAGTAACAGGGAAAATATGTATGCACTGCTTGAGGAAATTTTGGTTAACATGATAGAACCTATAATAAAACATATTAACAAGATGCTGAATATTTTTCATGTGCATATTGCAAATTATGTACCAAGTATGAAAAATATTATATAACAGATTAAAAAACAGTGTTACTAAAAACCTACAGATTTAATAATTAAAGTGAGTTATTTTTACAAGCCCTTGAAGAAATGTATGTGTTATAAATACTGGTGATAGCAAATTTTGATGATAAGAAACATTCCTTTATTTTTAAAAAGAAATAGATCTGCATTTAAAGATTTTCGAAAATTCACTTACTACGTTCGGGAATTTAATATATTATTACTTATACTTTATTAGGAAGAATAAGACACACGAAAATTTTAACAAATTTATTGATAACAATAACAAAACATATTTACAATTTAATTTATAACGTCAATTAGGCAATTAAATTCCATATACGCTGTTGATTGAATTCCGTCTTCTGCAAGCTCTTATATGACAATATACAATCTTAAAAATGTAATTCGTCAAATACGTCTTTGTATTTTCAATCATTATCATTATCTTATGTAACATGGATGAATTCATCCGAATTACATACAAATATTCATTATTGATTTGTTTTCTAATGGCAAATCGAGTCAATAAAGATGCTGTTAAAGATTTGAATGATTACAGTTACAGTTTAGTTATAAATTTCACATGTTTTTACAGCAAATTTCAAAGCATCTGACATAAAGAAAAAAAATCTATAATTTTTTATAAAATATTTAGGTACTGTT
Source organism: Colias croceus (assembly GCF_905220415.1). Classification (NCBI taxonomy): domain Eukaryota; kingdom Metazoa; phylum Arthropoda; class Insecta; order Lepidoptera; family Pieridae; genus Colias; species Colias croceus. The sequence goes on from NC_059555.1 coordinate 3,779,301, forward strand.
ATTATGGCACATACATACAAATATTTAATATGCAGATTTCATCATGGAATAAAAAAGTTTAAATTGTTTGCTTTTTCTTTCTGCCAAAAATGAAAAGAGATATTCTATTTATTTCAATAATAAAAATCTAGCATTTAACACTTTAGAACAAGATTTTTATAACATGTACAATTGTATAACATTCTTAGTACATAAATAATAACATCAAAGGTATAGGCTTGATAAAAAAGATCTTAATATTAATTTAAATAAAGATATTTTGACTATAACTCACATAGTATTTCTTCACTATGTATAAATATCTAGTTACTTTGGCTAATATCTGGTAACAATAAGTTTTATGTATATTATACTTAATTAATATTAAAGCATGTTTACCTAGGCTTTAACTAAAAATAGACTAAAGTCTGAAATCATTCGTAAAATATATTTCAGACCATTATTAAGTCTTTGGTATTGTTGATTACTGCCAAATAAAAGCTAGGTTTTATTCATTTTCATTGTCTCGCATAATATACATAAAACTCACTGTCACCGATTTAACCAGTCTTGTTTTATCATATCCGCGCCTTTTTCTCCTATCATTATGACTGCAGCATTGGTATTACCACTTACAATAGTAGGCATTATACTAGCATCTATAACTCTAAGTCCTTCTATACCATGAACCCTTAATCGTGGGTCGACCACAGCACCAGGGTCCCACGAAGGGCCCATTTTCGCAGTTCCAGACTGATGATAAATCGTCATACTGATCGTCCTCACTTGACACTCTATGTACTCGTCTGACATAAAGCTGTATTGCTTACAATTCGGTAAAGGTTTTGTGTACAACCTCGAACCAAATTGTTTAAAGGGCGTACCGTTAGCTACTTGTAAAGCTATTTTGATACCTTCAACAAGCCTGTTCACGTCCAAGCGATCTTCATGATACCGTGGATTCATTATTGGATAGTCGAAGGGGTTTGAACTCTTTAGTCTTACGTATCCTCTGGTATTTGGTCGTAGTAGAAGAGGCATAATCGTCCAGGCGTCCTTATTTGCTATTGGCTTAAATACATCATCATATAGCTCATCAGTCAAACCAAGAATTTTTCTAACGATTTGACCGTTATCTGATGAAAAAGATGCAGGTGCCATATGAAATTGAATATCTGGCCATAAACCAGAACTATTTGCGTATTTCGTATTAACAAATGCAATACCTTCTAAACCACCTAGTACTGTCATTGGTCCTCTTTCATTAACTACGTAATTCATCGTCACAGGGAAAGCTTGGAACCGATTTTGAACTATTGACACAGGTTTGTCGACTAAAAATGTGAGCCCTCCAACACCAACGTGATCCTGTAAGTTCTCACCGACTGGTAAATCTTTTAATACCCGTATCCCAACATTTCGCAGATGATCCTTGGGTCCTATACCTGACAACATTAAAAGTTGTGGACTGTTGATAGCCCCAGAAGACAAAATTACTTCTTTCCTCGCATATACAACTCTCTTTATTCCGTGTTTAACGTATTCAACTCCATATGCTTTTAAAGTAATAGGATTTATAAGAACTCTTGTAGCTTGTGAATTCAATGAGATATCTAGATTTCTGCGCGTTCTCACTGGTCTTAAGAATGCTTTGGCGGTACTGCATCTAGAGCCGCGTCTTATAGTACCTTGGGCTATCATGAATCCAGTTTGAATTTCTCCATTGATATCTCTATTATCGTAACCCAATTCAACTCCAGATTCTACAAAGGCTGCTACTAGTGGAGTTCTCCACGGCGCTTCTTGCACTGTCAGGTATCCACCTGTACCGTGATATCTGCTGTTGGCAAGATAGGGATTTCGGTTGTCTTCAGATTTAATAAAATAAGGCAACACGTCTTTGTATGACCAGCCTGGATTCCCGAACGACTCCCATTGGTCGAAATCATTTCTATTTCCTCTCACGTAGATCATGTAGTTAAGAACACTGGATCCGCCAAGCACCTGAAAATGAAATGAAGTTTAATCAATAAAATATTTTATTTATTGTCTGAATCCGTGACTTAAGTCATCATAACAAACAGCTATATTATGTTCTTATTGATAACACTATCAATAGAACTTGAAGGTGGACGAAGCTAGTTCTCAATTATTTGACTTTATAGTAATCTAATGATCATACAATACTTTTAATTAGGTCATACTGAGTATATAAATCGGATTAGAGATCGAACCTAAGTTTTAGAGTTTTAATCTCTGTTAAAAATAAATAGAAATAGGTCAATTTAATTTATTTAGTTAAAGTTTTTCAATGTCGATTGAATTAATGATCTTACCTTGCCTCTCGGCCAACTACACCTGTGTTGTTTAAATCCCAAGCATGCGTACGAGGTTGGTTCCGTCTTGTACTGCCAATCGAGTTTTGTCAGTTGTAGGTAGCCGGCTAATGAAGGTACATCTGTTATTTCGTTTTCATCTGGTCCTGAAATATATGTATATTCTTGTTTAATTATTAAGCTATTGCATAGCTTCTATCGCGGGCCTTGAGCGTCGCCGAGTGCCACACGTCTTTTTTTTAAATAAATAAAGATATATTTACGAATGAAAAATTAGAAGAATTTGTTGTCTCGAGAAAAAATAAGAAAAAATAGCCTATTTAACGATGTAGCAGTTTTAATTATTAAGATCAGCTCCTTCCAGCAAATAATTTATAGTTACAGTGTTAGTTATCTTGGCGCTAATTTATGATTTAGGTACTTTAAAAGTTAACCTTGATTTGCACTTCGCTCTACACCAGTACATTTAGGTCTACAATGCAGAAATCAACATAAACATACAATACGTACCACTTTCTAACAAAAGCACGTTCCAATTGCTGACTTCAGTCAACCTGTTCGCCACGACAGCGCCCGCGGACCCGCCCCCCACGACTATAAAGTCGTACTCTCTTCCCGGCTCCTTATCGTGCACTTTAGCCTCCGGGTCATAAGAGTTATAATTGTGATATGTAAATGCTCCCAAAAGCAACGGTATCAGCCACAGGCCAGTCACGCTGACGGTCTTCAAAGCAGTCGAAGCGAGGAGCACGTGGATACCCATTTTTGATTTATGTATGAAAGTGAGGGTAGTTATTCAGTTGCGTTATACGATTCTGTCAGGTGGTTTGCTCTTGCGCATCGCTTTCTTGGTCGGAAGTGATGGCTGAAGCAACGTTATCATGTTAACAATGAGGCTGTGTGAAATGCCTTCCGCGTATCTGAAATGAGAAATAGTAATGTTTTTATAAAGGAAAAATAATCTAGAATACTTAGCGCCTAGCGGTAATAAAATCAATTCATACATCGTATACAAAATGAAAAAATTATAAAATAAGGTCACTACAGTAAATGCTGCAAATAAATATGTAATTAGAAAGGCCTTAGGACTATGTGACGTGTTAAATTTATATATTATGTAGTTGGTTAATACACTATAATATACAATAGAATTAAGGAATAAGGGATTATTGTAACGTTATATATTTTTGTTTCAGGTAATATTTTGATAGCATATTTTCTCTGCAAGGATTCAAACCTTCAACGAGTGTAGTGGTATGTATTAAAATGCACAGACGAAACTAAAATTACAGTAAAAACTATTTGAAATTATATTCACGTCGTTTTCAATTCGGTCAGAGTCGATGGACTTGAAAATATTTACTTCATACATGGAAAAGATGTTATAAACTTCTCGAATTAATTAAAAAAACTTTGACCTAATGACACAGATTTGCAAATGGTCATTGACCCTACACTATATGAGGAAGAAAAACTAATGTAATCGAAATTGAAAAATATCTTATTTAATATTAAATGGATAATAATCAATATGTGGATAATAATAATTTAATATAATCTTATTTAATATTTAATAACTATGTAGGATTATTGTGTAAAGGAAATAATAAATAATAACAAGTAGGTATGGGTCATTATACAAAAATGGGGTAACTCAATGTCACCAGCCAATTTATAAAAAGTCTTATTATATTTTAATCAAATAACAATCTATTTTAAAACAATAAAGCGTCCTTTATTTGGTCACTCACTTTCACTTCTTTATTTAAAATACAAATTGATAAAAAAACAAAATTAATACTTAAATAATCAGTACTTTGGCATGTCACAACTCCGAAAACCAACAATCAAGTGACTATTTTATAAACATTATCATTGATTAGAGAAAACTTACTAATTCAGGACAATCTTTGATATACATAGTATTATATAGTATAACTTTCATAACGAAATGTTTAACATTTTATTTAAAAAATAAAAATAAACTTTGTCATCGTTTTTATTGGTCAGTCCGTTGTGTGTTTTTTAAATTTGAAATTCTCGCTAAATATCACCAAGTCGAGGTCATATCCCTGTCTAAATATTAATGTTGGTAATGAAGTTACTTGTGCATCCTATATTTTGACGGCCGTCATAACTGTACCAGCGCTAGGTTTGTGTTTGTCCTCTGAATTCGTGCTGCGCCAGTCAACATTTCAGTCCTATGGTGAGTCATTATTTTATTGTTAATCAGATTTTTATTTTCATTCATACATGGTTAACTATGATTTGTAAAAATACAGTTTGTTGATATTAGAAATAAGGCAAAAAAACATAATTTGTGATTATAATCTCATATTAAGTCCCTTTTTATCAATCCGCTGGCATCAGTCCTATGTCAGATATCGCGCCAGTGGACTGACGTGACCTCCATAGTACTGATGATTCTATAGTTTTTGAGAACTTTTATCTTGATTGCTATTGGTATAAGCATTTCTATTTGATATTTCAGTTTAAAACATCATGCGCCACGCTAAAAGAAACTGAATTTGACTAGGGAAGAAACATTTAAAAAAAGTAGCAAAGAAAAGAGCTATTGAAACAAACTACTAATAATTTTATTTAAAAGATCTTATTTTATTTTAATTATTGATTTTGATGCTTTCAGGGCATAGCTTGTTATATTTATTAGATAAATACGTATACGTATAATATTTTGAAGTAAAATTACCTCAAAATAACATAAAAGCTAATTAATATAATAACATTATAAAAATGTCAAAAGGCTCTTATGAAAACTCAGATGAGACTTCCATTCAGGCCTTTGGTTTTTAATGTTATGAAAATAAGTACTTTTAACATAAATAATGTTAGATTTTAGGGCTCTGAACCTCAAAAGGAAAAAACAGAACCCTTATAGGATCACTTTGTTGTCCGTTTGTCTGTTAAGACGTTTTTTTGAAGCTCGTGGAGGTATCAATTTGAAATTTATATTGAATACTCAACATTAAGAATCCTCGGGGCTGTAAAAAAATGAAACTTATAACGCAACGCAATTAAAAGATACCTACATCCGTTAATACTGCAAATTTCCGCAAAATTAAATATTCGCAAGGTAATAAAAAAATACACAGGATGCTTGCCGTGTATACAGTCTTAAAATATGGTAAAAAGCAACGTCTTATAACACAGATAAAGGAAAAATTGCTAAAAGTGTAAATTTTAAGTTACAAACATAATAAAAAATAGGTTTGTTAGGAGTCCAACTCGCACTTGGCCGTTTTTTTTGTTTCTATTGTTTGTGAATTACTTGAAATATTAAGTAAAACTAAGTCAAAGTAGTAAGTTAAGTAAGAGAGTAAGAATATTCACGTTGCGTTAAATGTCAGAAGGCTGTTTTGAAAATTGAGACATTGTTTTTTCCCAGTATCACAATATATTATCAATTATCATTTTTAAATGTAACTAAGTGATTTTAATACTTAAAAGACATGTGCCATTATTAAAACTAAGAGATTTGTAGTAATTTTCATTGAATTTCTTTAAGAATATTACAAAATTGTGTTTTTTATCAGTACTATGTTAGCCTTGTCAGTCCCCTGGAGGCCAAATCCAGAAAATTTAAAATATCTCACAATCTACTTAAAAAAGTGGCTGGCCCGATTTGGAACAATATATTCATTAGATTAGCTATCATATACACCCTAATTTGTAATAATCTGATATAAAAAATATAGTAAACAAAATATCCTTAAAAGTTACCCCATTTTTGTATAATCACCCGTATATATCTTTTAAGGCAACGTTTCCTTATATTTACCGGAAGAATTAATCATTTCAATTTATATTAAAACAGTTTTTTATGACTTATTCTTTTTATACTAATCAAGGTTATATCATATACATATCAGCAATTATAGATAACACAAACACTGAAAAATGTTAAACGTCTATCTCGCATAACCAAAAAAAAAAAAAGCGCAGACATACAGACAGTTTAATCTTATGTAGCACACTTTTAGATAAACAATGTTTACACAATTGTGTGATTACAATGTATTATGTGCTAGCGTAATCAGAGCGTAGCATATTTTGGTAATTCATTGTGAGCCGTGGGCCCACCTGACCATAGCACTGCGTGACTGCCTGCATGACTTATCTGCATGCGTTGTGAACATGGCTGTAGAACAATGACGGTTTTAGGGTCGAGTGGTCAAGAATAAGTCATGATACTTCGTGTTTATAATTATTGTGGTGTATAGAGTTTTTTGTACGGTATATATTTATATGATTTTTGTTTTCGAATTAAACAATATTTAATTGCATCGAATTGTATCAAGCGAGCATCAATTCGAGCTTTTTCTACTTAACTGATCCGAAACTTTATAAATATACGATAAAAAAAGATCTGATCAACAAACAATTAATGGTGTTATATTATTTAATAACTAGCTTCCGCCCGCGACTCCGTCCGCGCGGATGTCGGTCTTCGCGTGGATGGTTATTTCTCCATTTTGAGTACCTCTGTCAATAACATCTTATAAATATCTATTGGGCCCAATTACCAAATACGGCTAGGCCTATAATAATACGCAACGTGTGTTCGCGGTTCTACGGAACAACGTCTATGGATAAAACTGAAAAATTAAGATTAATTTTTTTCTACGTATTTTTCCAGTATAAAAAGTATCCTATTTTACGCCCAGGATAATAAGGTATAATTATACGAAGTTTCATCGAAATCGAACCGCTAGTTTTCACGTGATGCCTTCACATACAGACAGACAGACAGACAGACAGACAGACAGACAGACAAAAAATTTTTTAATTACATATTTGGGTTTGGTATCGATCCAGTAACACCCCCTGCTATTTATTTTTTCAAAATTTTCAATGTACAGAATTGACCCTTCTACAGATTTATTATATGTATAGATTATATTTAATAATTATATGACATAAATATGCTACAACTAAAATACATATGGGATTATTAATAATATTGACGATAAACAATAGACAGCATGTTTTTATTATTAATTTTCCAATATTAGGAGCATAAATTAATAGATTTATATAAAACTATTAATCATAATATATTGGCACTGGCGCATAGTAATTTTGAATATTGCAAAGGCTAAAAGTTTGTAAACAAACCTTATATAATAACCCGTTTATAAAAAGTGTGGTATTAGGTGAAGGTCTTGTACATTCGAAACCATTTTTCGATATAACTGGTTCGTTTCTGTGTAACGAAATATGAATAAATTAAAATGCGACACACATTCTAGAGTTCATAACCATATTTCATATATTTGGTAAAATTATTTTCAACAATAATTTTAAACGTATAAATATTGACTTTTTGCATTGTTGATCGATAAAAAAAATAAATTGATGGCCATTATTTTAAGTAAACAGGAGCCAGAAGTTTATTGAAAGGAACTGTATTCACAGTTCGTTTCATTAATGGAGGTTTACCAAAAAAAGGGGGAGCTTTTCTTAAGAGATTAAGAGGTTTAGATAACCTATATAATTAGTTACTGACCTTTTTAATTAAATAATGACATTGTACTCATTTTAACCATTGCTTTTTAGTTCCCAATACGTCACATCCTTTGGTGCTGCAGTCAACACTTTGTAAACACATTTCTCTTGGTACACCAAGAGAAATGAGTTTACAAAGTTTAACCCAATTTGACCAAGGTCAGACGGTGCGTTACTTTCACCGTTTCGTGAGAACCTGTATATCTTGCATAACCTGATGTCACATGTGACATTATGTGACCTTCACTGCAATGTGACGTAAGTGTGATAGGTCCTTATCAACTATGTAATTGGTTGACTTGCAAAATTTGATTGCTATATGGTCGTCCTAGATTGTGTGCATTTTGATTTTGAATTAAGAGCTGTTGCATAATAATAAAGTCAGTGTTATGTTATCTGTGGTTTTGTGGTGTTACGTAAAGAATTTATTTATAGAAGTCTAGTTTAATATAGTTTAGTATTTAGGAAATTTTAAGCCTTTACGTAATATTAGATATGTATTGTTGACTCACTTTTAAATTAGTAACAAAACTATGCATGTTTATTATAGCTTGATTTAGAAGTTAAGTCCAATAATATTTTGAAACACTAAATTCTCTTTGGTCTTTAACCTATAAAAGGTAACCTGTAAGGTACCTTTTATGAATAAAATAAATAAATAAATAAAATAAAAATAAATAGATAGAGCCGCTGTATTATGTACTTGAAATGTCGTAATATTATGCAAAGTGCACGCCATAATATAGGAAGTGGGTAATAAACAGCTGTTAGCTTCAAAATTACTAGCAATTGAATTAGCACTTTCTCATCTGAATAGGAAGTAAATATGTTAGTATATTTCTGCGATTATGATCTACTGAAATTGCGTTCTAAATGAATTATACGTGTATACTCAATACTGTATAGTCAATAGGCGTATATAAAACATGCATTTATTTAACGTAAGTTTATAAAATACACGACAAATTGTTTCATTTTAATTTTTAACTTGTGTTTGGATTTGCAAAAACTTAAAGATATAAGTAACTAGCTTACCGCCCGCGGCTTCGCCCGCTTTCTCTAAAACGATTTGAGATTTAAACTATCCTATCTCTCAAGTTGGATCGAACTGTACATGGTGTGCGAATTTTATTATAATCGGTTATGTGGTTTAAGAGTCCATTGAGGACAAACATTGTGACACGAGATTTATATATATATTAAGAAGATATGTTAAAATCGTCTGTAAAATTTTTAAACATAAGCTTTTAATCGTTAAGGTTAACCAACTAACAGAAGGTCGGAACATATACGGAAATAAAATAAAAAGTCGACTATTCTAATTAAAATTTTCGTTGCCATATCCTATTTCCTAGTACTATGTAATCATTAAGAAAATCAGTCTCGTTTGCATTTATGTGAATAAAAATTAATTTAAATTTAACCTTGCTTAACCAACGTGAGACACACTTTTGCAAGCGATTATATAAGTATAGTTTTGCAACCAAGGTATGCTTATGGTATTTACGTGATTATTTGGTTTAAGTATATTATTATTGGATACTAGAGCGTGCTTGCGACATTGATTGCATTGTAACGGGATAATTATATGGGCAATATTGGGTCAGTATTAACGTATTCTTTGGTAATAAGTATGTAGGTAAGTGATATCGGAGTTAAATGTGCTTTTCTAAACGTGTTTAGAAAATTTATTGTCCCTTAATTGTTTATAGGAGTGCGCTACGTACACGGTATGTTTCGGTATTGCGTTTTATGTTTATAAATGTTATTTTTTTTTGGAGATTTTAATTATATAACAGTAATAATGAGGAAAAAATATAACAATCTTATAATGTATTGTTCCGCTGCGGAATACAAGAAATATACAAAATAATTTAATAAAATTAAAACAATTTAGAATGGTAAATGATCCTGCTTTCAGGAGTCTGTTCGAATGATTAAATTATGTCAATCGCCTAACAACAATAACATGACTAATTGACTAATCTCTTTATGCAGTAATTAATAGTATTGACCAAAAACCGGTATTCCGGTTAAATGCAACCTCGTTCGCGACATTGCTTTCCAAAGCGCTGGCGCCGCAAGGACTCGAACCGGTGACCCACTTCCGTGGTGGCATGTTATGTAACTTGTGGTCTGTTAGTCTATCGCGTGATGAAGGTGTGTGGTAGATGGCTGTGTGACGTCATATGACTACTGATGGTATAGTATAGTATGCTTCAAAATTAATGGCGGCTCGGAACATCGTACGATCCGATGCGCAGAAAACAATTTTAGGTATTAGCGGGACGTTTAGGGACCTGTGCGCACTCGCACCTGCACCTAACTTCCGAGCTGCCAATCTGAAATCTGAATGCTATAGTGCAGTGCTATGCAGGCTGAATCGTACTTGTACTGGTAGATCGGTTCAAATTTTGCATAAAGAGGTGTTTGTGGTTTACATTGAAAGGACTGAAACGTGTATATTTTCGCTTCTTCTACTTCTGTTGTGTCTATTCTTATTTGTTTGTTGATTAGTACTGGTACTTATTAACGCTACTCTACAAGACCTGGGTTTGTACCTCTGCTATTTGATCAAAAGCCAAAATATTTCTAGATATGATTAAAAAAAACTAAGCTTCTCCTATTTACTTGCCGGTTTTCGTTATTTACGGAGCATCGTGTTAATTATGTACCAAATTGTATAGGCCTGTGATGGTTATACATAATGACTGGCGTTTTATAATGTAGCTTTAAATTATTAACCGACTTCAAAAAAAGGAGGAGGTTATCAATTCGGGCGGTATGTTTTTTTTTATGTATGTACACCGATTTCTCCGAGGTTTCTGAACCGATTTACGTGATTCTTTTTTTGTTCGAACCGGGATGGTGTCGAATTGGTCCTATAAAATTTTTATTCGGATAGACCCAGTGGTTTTTATTTTATGAGCATTTTTGCCTAGATTTGTAGTTTTTGCAAGTGCAAGTTTGAAGTCGGTTGTTTTTAACGCAGTTATCACTTGTTTGTTGATTGCTCGTAGCGGTTATTAAACTGTCGTTAGATAGGCATGCAGAAGTTTTCTAACATAGTTTGTAGAGATCAAGGCAAAAACTAAAAGTACGAATTTTTGAAGTGAAAATTCTTTAGGCGCGTTAAGAGTAAAATTTCAAGGTCGTGTCATGTGCAATACCGTCACGTCATGGAGTAAGGCGACGATTTTGGTATCTATGAGTCTTGCCCACTCACTTCTGACACGTGCTCGGTACACACGCTCTGTTATCACAATTTTATTCAGAACAATCGATTGATAAATACTTCTAGTGAGTGCATCCTCAGCATTATGAAATCTCGAAATAGGTTTTTTGATTTCGAGATTATAATGATGTTTTAAAAGTTCAATTTCTCGCCTCATAAATTAGCACTTCTATATTAGCTGTTATAGGTATCATTTCTTACACCTATGCGATATCGCATCCTCCATACAAATATCACCTACTTCTACGTGCATCTATGACTCTATAAAGATATCTAATGCAAACTATAGAGATCATACTAATCCATAGATAAATACCTATTGTATCCCCGGTATATACAACTCGATTATCGGTTTCTAATATTTCCTCTTACAAAATTAAATTGTTTTCATTTATTAAGAGTACTTCATCTCATTACACGTTTGCACAGCCGTGTTTGCTTCCGTTAAGTATTATTTAATGGTGCAGAAAGTTACGTAACACAGAAATGTCGAACTAAGCATTTATAATTCTGTTTGTTTAACACTATTTGTTGGACTTGGACGCGGATGTTTTTGAAATATGTTATGGTTATTACTAGGTCTATAGTGTGTTGAATTTTGTTATGAAATTGGGAGATTGTTTGTAGCTAGTTTCGTTAGCTACGTTTTATAGGAAAACTAACGTTTGGTACACAATTAACGTATCTTAAATATAGAATAAAATAAACATCTCACACGGATAGGGTAACGAAGGAAGAAGTGTATGTAAAACCTAACACAACAACACACTTTACTAGGTCGGCTCTTCATAAGAATGTTTTAATTTTCCTGAATTTTGTAATATGGATAGGTATGACGTAACTAAATCAGAAATGCTGTAACATACATTATAGCCTCATGCTATTCATATAATAATCATAAGCAAATCTAAATATAATGTACAGAATGTAGTATGATATAATGTTTCGCTAGCTAATACTATAATTTTCTCATTTGATGAATGAATGTTAATCTATAGTGAGTGTAAAGCATTATGTTGTATAAGTAAATCGGTCACGATTAATCGCATCTTTAATATTTTCTCTGAGCAGAACGAACTTCCGCGACGAATCGAGCTTTACTTTGCAATCGACGATGGTTATGCTGTTTCTATTATAGTATTATTAATACTTTTTCAATCTTTATCTTTGTTAAATGGTTATTAATTTTTTTTTAATGTTCTAAAATTGATTTGATTATGAAATTTGAATTTTTACTTACAGTAGTTATTACTTAAGTTGCGATTGAAAAAGAGATTGTAAAGGTTTTTTCCCCATAAGCAGATGGAACTACTTAGTATGTTAGCAGGCTGTTCTACAATTAGAGGTTATGGCACAGAATAATAAAGCCTTTTATAGCCTATATTTATAACCAAACAATTCATGTTACAATAGTTCTATAGATTTACGAACATAGGATGTCAAGTGAGAATCTTGTTCGGGTCATTAAAAGTAAATTACATAGTCATAACAACATTTTGACATTTCTTATTGAGGTCATTGACCTGGGTCATCGCGACTAATATGCTTAGATTCAATATTATTATTCATTAACATATTGCAATGACTAGTTAAGTCAATTTATAATTTCCAATGTGAACTTTAACTTTTAAAGTTTCAATAAATCGCATCGGAGTGAGTTTTTATATGATTTTTGTATCTGAAGATAGTTGGACGGTTCGAGAGTGATATAGACTACCTACTTGTTACTGGGTAAAACTCCTAATTCCTGTAGAATTTTCCTTAGACTACGAAGACTAAGCTGCGGGTAAACAGTAAGCGTCATTACATACATAGTAAACAAGACCATCAAAGTCGCGCTGTATATCCCGTAGTAACCGACTCTCCCTAAGCATGCTTAATGCTTATCTTTAAAACTTCGCAATGGATTTTATTAGGTGAAGTAATTTTCGAGGAAGGTTTTAGCATATAATTTGTTAAGTTTTAAACAAAACGGGCGAAGTTGCTGGTGGTATACTTGCATCGATTTCATACAATATACAGTGATCGTACGTGTCAATGAGCATGTAATACATATATGTGAGAGTTCCAGAAAGATCCCGCTGCATATAATATGTTATATAACCAATGGGGAAGTGGGTTTGAGTAATATCTTGCGCAATGCGTGTGACATTAGCGACGCACAATACTGAGGTAAACTTTCAATCAAGTACAAAGTGGTTAGGTTGTGGTAGGTTGAAGAGATGCGGAATTTGAAGCCCAAAAGGGATTACCTATTAAATGACTTTTCGTTACCCTCAAGGAATATTTTAAAGCTCGTCGCGTAATAAGAGTATCTAAACGAGAAACTTCTAGTTTTTGTAGTCTAACCCTTTTGAAGATAATTGTCCCTATTTTTTTTAGTTTGTTGTAATTTTTAGTTATTCTGTTATTTTATCTCTATTAAATTGTAATAATCACCGAACTAAAAAAACACATCGAAAATTTTCAATATATACAAACTGTTTATTTTTACTTTACGGCTCACCAACAAACCTAAAGTCATTAAAATCCGTTCAGCCGTTCTTAGTTATAAGTGGTGTAACTATCACGACTTTCTTTTATATATAGATTACTTGGGTAATCACGCTAAGGTTTCAAAGCGCTTGGGGCACGAATTTTGTCAATTCATTCATACCTTTTCATTTTATGATCCAAATTAAAAAAATAAGGTCTTATGACGTGTATTGTGTATATTGTTTAGTTTTACTAAGGTTTTACTTATAAAAAATGATAAAGTTTCAAACCAATCATAAATTTTACGAGCATACGTGATTTTACGTAAAGTATACCTCTATCGAATTATGACACGCGCAACGAACATAAATAAAAAAGCATTCGTGATATATATCAATGATGTAATATGTATATCTAAATATGTGTATTCTCGACAGAATGCAACGAATCTGGTTTATGTACAACTGTGTTACACCAACAGTTGATGCAACTACAAATTTAGTTTACATAACCATTCTAACCTTTTTGTGTCTCAATTAGAGATTCATTACCCCACTTGGGATCTTTGTAAACAAATCTAGACTTTAAATTACTTTTATTTTAGTTTTGTTATTTAGTTAGGTAAGGTATACGAAAGATAAAAAGGTATTAACAAGACCTGTTTAAGTGTATTTCATTAACAATCACTGTCTAGATCAAAAGCATATATTATAAGCAATCTTATCTTAAAAGTATATTTTAAACGCTCTTGAACCTTTCAGTTTTATTATCTATGCCTGCTATCATTGGTAATATGGAAAGCTTCGCTATTTAAAAAAACTCTATTATAGTCGAGCCAATTTAATAGGCAACATTTGTCGTCTATCAATTTTATCTTCGAAGAGATGTAACTTGTATAAAAACATCGATTAAAGTGAATTAATCGATACGGATTTGAACCATTTGTCAATCGAATTTATTAATTTATGATGATTTTTATTCACAAGTAATCAATGCATTCGATTCTAGATGTCAGATTTCGATTTTTAGAGTAACATCTCTGGTATTTAAAAAGAAAAAAGGTTTATTGACACAAAATTGTAGCGACGTCAGTTCTTCAATTCAGAAATTGTTTATTATGTTTAGAATGGTTTATCAGTAAAATGAAATCTTAAAATTACTTGTATTGGTTATTATTATTATAAATATGTAATCATAATTTAAAAAAGTTAAGCAAATGTGCAGTTCTAACAAAACGAAATATCATGTTATTCTATGTCGTCGTTACTAGGTTACGTTGTTGAATTTTGTTGAACTGTCAAATGTTGCCTATTAAAATGGCTCTACTATAGTTTTAATAAGTGAAACAATCTACTCGTTTTATTGCTTGACACGTTACAAATTTTTAAACATTAACAAATAATAACATTGTAATTAGAATCTGCTCGCATAATAGATTATTACCTACTAGCTTTCCGCCCACGGCTTCGCTCGCTTTGTCTCAAACTTAAAAAAATTATCAACTTAAACCTTCCTCTTGAATCACCCTGTCTATTAAAGAAAACCCCATCAAAATCTATTGCGTAATTTTAAAGATACATAGACGGTGGAAAGCGACTTTGTTTTATACTATGTAATTATTACGAGTACATATTAATCTTATTATTATTCGTTTATAACAATTAGGCGGTGACAGGTGTAAATACTAGCTTGTTTTGCATGTCACGATGTTTGTGTCCGTCTAAGTATTGCTATGACATAGTAATTATAGTTGTTAATAATTGGGTCAATGCTCTGTCATTGTTACTATTTTGTTAATAATAGTATGTAATAGAATGCAGCACTTTTTGTTGTTAATGTATTTATGATATAATAGAGCAGTGGAATAGAAATAACTAGCTTTTAGATAACGTAGTGCGATGGCATTGAATGTAATGTTGTGCGACAGTGCTTTTTATAGATTCTCTATTGATAACAGTTTCATTTTTTATTGAAGGATTTTCCATTTGCTTCAAAGTTCCAACCAATAATACCTTTATTATTTTGAAATAAATGTTTTTTTTTTTCGAATAATAATACTAATAATTAATATTAAATGTTTAATCATCGTCAGAAGAAGCTTTAACTTTAGATGCAAAATTAACATATTTTATAGTGAAACTGAAATTGAAAGAAAATAATCCGTATCCGTGAGGAACCTCATCTGTTATCTTCCCTCATTTTAATTAAAACAAGTATTTAAAACTTTTAGTAGACATGCATCGATAAATATTTGTGACGACTACAATAAACTTTTTAAATTCATTATACGTTTAAAAAATTGATTCAATTCCTTTGCATTATAATTACTATATACACGTCAAAAAGCGCTTAACTTTTTAACACATTAGCACATTAACTAATTAAGGTTACTCACATTCATTGCTGATGTTCACTTGTTCAGTTCACTATTATACAACACTGTATGCACTCACTGTTAGGTCAGATCATCCTTTCTAATCATTCGTCGTAACGACACAGCACATTAGTTGCAGACATTGATATCGAAAGTTCATAAGAGCACGCTTTGTTTTTAACTCCCACGTTTTTCCACGATGCACGTTGAACCTACGACAATATAAGCAATTAAAAACAAATTAAAATATTCTCCATTTGTATTCGTGATCTTTTTATACATTAAACACTAGCTGTTAAATTAAATGTTTGCAGTGAAAAAGACGACACGAAACTTGACTATCAAATGCAATTTTATATTATTAAGAAAAGCTATTTAACACAATGTTGGGAACGACTTATGCAATGCAAATATGCATTAATAACATTAATAACCTAGTCTTGAAATAAGTTAGTAAAACTTTATACATTTTAAAATATAATGAACAAATTATATAACGTTTGTTCCGTAAAATGAATGATTAACTATTACGTTCGCAATTAACGTTTTTAATTTTTGAGAGGCGATTAGGGCCAGTTTGTTTGACGGCCGCAATACTGCTTACCGGAACCGATCCTAGAATTTAGTTAAAATTGTATCCTGGTTATATAACTGTTTGGTTTAAGTTACGTTAGATTAGGTAAGGTACGGTTACAGCATTGTAGTTACAATGGCAAACGTGATAAGATCTTCGAAATTGCATTCGAACATGCCTGAAAGCAACAAGGTATTTGTTATCGATAATGCTTTATACGATACAAATAAATTAAAGTTTAATACAACTTTCGATTGTAAAAATGTATGCAATGAAACTTTTTATGATACGCGTAAGCTTTATTACACTTTAGTTACGTTATATTTAGTTTAATGCTGATTTAGTATGACTTTAAATTTATATAAAAAGTATTGTAAGCACGTTCGATCACTATAAAGGAGCTGCAGTAATTTTTGTGACTTTTGTAAAGTATGATGAAAATTAAAATAAACAAAACACTGTTTCCGTTGTACAAATAAACGAGAATAAAAATTAAATAATACAGTATCATAGATATTAGATACTAACACAGACGTAGTCGTCGCTATGCCGATGTCTACGCGCGGCGCCGCGGTGTTCGCGAGGTGTACTGCCGCCGCGCCGGGCTTCGCCCCGCTATCGCAGGCTGCGTAATACTTACATTGCGCTTATGTGCGCCTGGGCGTATTTGGAAGATGGCTGTTGCAAGCTGTGACGTCACGTGGTTCATTTTAGTGACGTCAGTGTTCCATTTTCAATTCGGATATTGAGTCTGTGGTAGAAATTGGCTTTGCCCTTTTGTGCGGCTGATCTTATTTTGAAGACGGCTGTTGCAACTGTAACCTGTGACGACACAGTTCCATTTTCAATTCGGATGTTCAGTCTGTGGTATAGGAATTGGCTTTTGTTTTATACATTGCGCTTATGTGCTTCTGGTCGTATTTGGAAGATGGCTGTTGCAAGATGTGAAGGATTGGCTTTTGTTTTGTACATTGCGCTTATGTGCGCCTGGGCGTATTTGGAAGATGGCTGTTGTATGCTGTGACGTCACTCGTCAGTGTTCCATTTTCAATTCGGATCTGGAGTCTGTGGTAGGAATCGGCTTTTGTTTTGTACATAGCGTCACAATAGTGCTTATGTGCACCTAGGCGTATCTGGAAGAACTGGCGGCTGTAGCAAGCTTTGACGTCACGTGATACATTTTGAATACGCACGGATCTGTTGAAGGGTTGCTCTGTTTTGTGTTAAAAAGGGATGATTCGGTTTATTGCTTTTGTTTTGACAGCCTTTTTTAGTAATCTTGACGACCTATGAGATTTTTATTTGTATCTAGCTTCAAACACACTTCACATTGCCGTGGGCGGATTTTTTTTCATTTTATATAGGCTTTGTTATTAGCAGCATTAAAATTAAGGTCTGAATTTTGAAATTTAATAATTTGATATTAAAGTCATTTCACTTCCACATTTGATCGCACTTGATTCGGAGTTTAATTTTTTAAAGCTTACCTATTAGACAGCTATTAAACGGATATTTCAAATAATAAACTTTACGAATAACGATAGACATCTGTAATAACACTTAAAATGATGGAATAACTGTTATACAATATAACCAGATAGCAACAAAAATTGTCGAATCTAAATTTCACTCGAAGTCTTAATTGTAGAATGTTCTAGACATAAATTTAGATTATTCCAATTATGTCATTGAGAGGTTCTATAATAACACCCAATTTACATAATATTTAACATGCAAATAGCTCATATGTTTGCATGTTGTGATCCGTAATTCCTGATTGCTTCACAGTAAATACAGATAAATTGTCTTACATCCGCGGATTGTGAAAGATGACCCGGCTGGTTAGTGCTTCATATTATAACATCTTTACCAAATAAAGGAAAATCATCTTTAAATGTTTCGATATTACATCTACAAAGAAAATAAAAAGCCTATTGAGGTTGCGTTTATAAATAAAGGTATTTGTATTTGTTCAATTGAATAAGATGTTTTATTGGCTGAAATATTTAGAGTAAAAGTACAGCAATTTCGCTTGTTGCGAACCATAACATTGTAATTAATACGCTCAAATACTAAGTCAGTTATCGCAAAAATGAATTATGTTTTTATATATTTAGCGGTAAAAATCGATAAAAGAACAAATATAGGAACTAGTTATTGTTAAACATACAAAACTTAACTTAGACCGCGAGCCCGGACTTTTACAGCAAATTCGCACGAACCATAACGCCCTTATTGTTAAACATACCTACAACTCTTAACTTGTACTGGTTCTAGATAAATTATTGTTAACGAAACACTCGTAACTTAGACCGAGCCCGGACTTTTACTCAGCCGTTTGAATAGAGCGTTTAATATTTGTAACGGTAACAAGGAAACAGTTTTGTTTTCATCCAGAAAACGAAAGTGCGACGTAATGGGAACGATTACGTCACCGCACATGCTTTACTATATAGCTGTGTATATAGTGTCTAAAATAATTATAAACGTGATAGTTTGTGAGTATGTACTAGTTGTACAAAGCAGTGGTGGCTCAGTGGTGAGACCTCGGACTTCGAATCGATAAGTCCGTGGTTCGAGACCAGGCGAGCGCGCAGGAAATAAATTGATTTTTCAATTTATCTGCGCATGTTGTAACATCACCACTGCTCGAACGGTGAAGGAAAACATCGTGAGGAAACCGACATGTCGAAGAATTAAAAAAAAAAAAGTTCGACGACATGTGTCATCCGCCAACCCGCACTTGGCCAGCGTGGTGGATTATGGCCTGTACCCTCATAGGAGGCCCATGTCCCAGCAGTGGGAACGTATATGGGCTGATGATGATGATGATGACTAGTTGTACGGTTTTACCCGGATTACATCGCTCTTATAGATCATAGCGTGATGATATAAAGCCTCTGCTAGCCATCTAGACTGAAATAATTTTTCAAAGCGCATCCGTAGTTCCTGAGATTAGCGCGTTCGACCAACCCAACAAGTAAACGCTTCAGCATTATGATTTAATTGTAAAAGATGTGTTTCTTTTTCACGAGAAAACCACAGTACGAATTTTGATGATACTTGGCAGTGGCAGTGATGTAGCTTATTTACCAGAATAACACGTCACTCATAGAAATACTTGTTTTTGCCGGCGGGTTCGTTCGCGAGTGTAACGTTGCGACACTGCTAGTACATAATATATTATAGCTATATAGTTTGGCTTTCACGCACATCTCTTGATGATCAGGTGTTTCATATAGTGCTGATTATCTTCCATTGATATCTGTATCCGTAAGTTTAATGATGTTCCCTGATGATAGTGCGTCGTGAGTGCTGTTAGGTTTATAGCTATTGTAGTGGTTAATGCATAGCTGTGTCGTGACTCGTGAGATGTAAACTCTTTGTAAATTGTGGTGTTATCGTATGTTTGAAGTGAAATTTCTTTATTTTGAAAGTAGGCTTTCAGTACAAGGTCGTTACTCACACACACTAGAATTTGAGTTGGAGTTTTAATGTATTTACCCTTTTTTACTTTGCGATATAGAAACTGTTATTAAATTCCGATATTATACCAAGCTTGTCAGATGCTGAAATCGTATGTGATATCAAGTATTATTTTGTGATGTTCATTTTATCATATCCAATTCAATCATCAAAGTGATTGGAGATATTTAATTCATACTTAACTTTATCAAAATAAGTTTTTTAAAACTGTCCATTATTGTTTTTGAACGAAATATTTTGTTTATAGTTATAATGCAGTGGATGTTCCCATTTCTCCAAATCTTTATCTGAATCTATTGTTAATTTTCCTTACAAGACAAGTAGGTAGAGTACGTGATAAATCTTCTGTGACACAACAACAGTATTGACGTCTTATTAACTGTGTCTCTCTTTAGTCTATTATTTAACATTGAATGAGCTACCTACTTAATCAAAGAACACTGCATACCCTTCACTTTAGAAAATTATTAACTGGCAATCATCGTTCTGTTTATGTACTTTTGTGTACCGGTTACGTAAAGTCTTTAGTGGAGGATATGAAAATTCTTATTGTTATTGGAAAATGTGTAAAAGCCGAAGAAACGGGGTTCTTTTTTTTAGTAGATACCTACCTATAATTTTTTATGGCTCTATTAACTTGGAACGGATTAATAAATGATGAGCTTCCGCTATTTACTCGTATATGCCACCGTTCGTTCCTATAATCTTGAATTTGCTTTGGATGCCTTGATACATGCATTATCTTTATATACCAATGTATTTTGCACTTTGTGTTATATTAGAATAATCTTTTTTCTTTTTCATAATTTCGAATGCAAATCATTCAATTGAACGGATTTCCCCTAATGATATTTAATACATAAAAACCCAACCCACGCTGTACAACAATAACTATCCGGAGAAACCCGGATGGATGGTAGCCCTAACTATGTATAAGCGAACCGTTTCTAGTAAACGAAATAGTCTTTTCTTATGTTTTATTTTATGGGAGTATTCGCGATTTTACATTCAGAAATTAAGGACTTAAAGGATTTTAAATGCGACTTATCTTCTATACTATAAAAATGAATCGCAAAATGTTTTGGTAAGCGCATAACTCGAGAACGGTTGAAGCCATTTCGTTAATTTTTTTAAAAATAATCCTTGAAGTACGAGGATGGTTATTATGGAGAGAAAATGTAAACATGTACCACGGGTGAAGCCCGGGCGGACTACTTGTCATTATATTATTTAACCCGACGTTTAAATCACTGTACAAAGACTTTCATTTCTTAGTGAGAATAGTAACTGCTCCACGTGGTCGAGTTTGTTTGTTTAGTGTAACACAATATTCGGAGTGATAATTATTGCATACAACCAGTTGTTTCTAGTAAGCACGATTTTGCGTAAAATCAGTGTTATATAATGGGCGGCGTACGTGAGCGCCCGCGCATTGTTGGCCCCGATGTGAAACTGTTGTAGGGCTGCTGCGATTTAGAATAGGGTTTGCGAATTCGGAAAATGTAGATATTTTAGTAAAAAAAAACTGACCACAATTTTAAGTACTTTGTGTTAGCGTAGTAGTTTTTGTTGTGTGTTTATGAACAGAAGTTTTATTTAATATTCAAAACAAATCCACTAAAATTGCTTATGTTTTAACTCATTTTAAAAATTATCTTAAAATGCTATTATTCTATCATTTTGCTGCTTATGATACAAAATTACATATATAAAATTAAGATTTTATTCAAAATTTCATCCTAACTATAGTCATAATCATATTACATAGTAAATTATTTTATGAGAATATTCATACAAGTTTTAAGTGACAGCCCTATCGCTCAATGACCACGCAACTTCACAGGTTGGTATTACCAATGCGCCCCATGCTATGGGGCTGAGCCGAATATGATATGCCACTGGGTCAGTATGCGACCCATTATTTATTTAGCATTATGTAATGTGTGACACACTTGTGTGTGTGTGTATGTAATTAAATTGAGAGATGTTCCGTTGTTGCTTTTGATTGTAAGATAACAGTGTTGTGGTTAAATCTAAAGATTTCTTAATTCATCAGTAGATTAGGTTAAGTTTGATAGAATAGTGGAGTAGCCAGTAGGAATATAATATAAGGATTTGTGATGTTGGTAAGTAACTATTTGTTTCGAATCTAGGTATGTTTGAGATACGGAAACATATAAACAAATTGATTATTAAATATCTTTTAAAAACATGATCATCTCGAAGCCTTAGGTACGTTAACTTGGGAACGTAGAGTTTGAGTCCATTTTAATTTAAATCCTATCGATTGAGGAACTATAATGGTGCGGTTGATTTTCGTGAATTATGATTAGATAAACATTCATCCAGCTACGCTATGTATGAAATTTCAAAACGTAACGTAAACTTGTCATTTAATACAGGTTCATCTAATAAATATTGCGTTTGCAATTGTATAATATAGAACAAGGAAACGCATAGCTGGCTGCATCTCAAACCCGTTTGTTGCGTGCTATCGCAGCGGGTGATTACAAATTAATACATTTATACATATTATAATGTGTATCGGTTTTCGACTGTAATTTATAGGGGAAATGTATTTGTATTTGTACAGTTGTGTATGTATGATTTGTTCCGTCGTTGTTAGTTATTGTATGTTTATCGTGATAAGTTTGTTATAATGTAGAGTAGTAATAGTAGAGTCTATTTACTAGAGTTTGATTTTACACGAGTATTGCACATTTAGAAATTTGTGATTTTAACGGATTTTAAACGCGATTTATTAATTATATTATTTTCCCGGTTTTTCGCACATTTTTCAGCGATCGTGGTCACGGGACAAACGCCGTTGAAATCTTTAATTTCTAAATATAGAGTAATAATAAAACATATTTCGTTTATTTCTACGTATGAAAGCATTATCTTTTATCATATATCGTCTCATCATGATTTAATGAGCGGAACAGATTGTTGGGATACTGGTTTTCCTATGCAGGTTTTGGCTATAATAGACTAGCGAATTGCGTGGTTCAGTTACATGGTTTTATATTATCTATCTGTACATGAGTTGGTTTAGGTCGGCAAAATAATCGGGATGCCTCTAAAATTATTCGTTTATGCGGCGGTGAACACGTGAACGGGTATCTAGTGTTATCCGATCTTCGCCAGAAGTGAAGAGAAACTAGTCATATTGTACTACATATTTTTAGCTTAAGTAGGTATATCATATATTTTTTTTATATTATCTGTAATTTGAAGATTTCATTTTCTCAAAAATATTTTCGTTTCTTTCCTTATTGTGCCATAAGAACCAATAGAGATCAATTCGTTTCTGCAACGGTTGCTAAAAATTAGTTTTAACCTCGAAGGCCTAGACGTTTTTAAGCCTTGTTATGTGAATTATCCGAAACAGATACGCTTCAAAAGTACTGAATTATATTATAATAACAAAGATAAAATATATTTTTTGCTTTATTCATAGTTAATTCATACAAGTTTACATACTGTTATAAGTTACCTACTAGCTGTGTCCCGCAGTTTTAAACAAAATAATTGTATTGTTTTTATAACGCTATTTTGTTGTTTAGGGCTGATTTTTCCAATCGTTGGTTGAAACTTATTCATCGAATAACGTTTTAAACTACCATTTCAAAAATGTATTCTAATCACTATTCTAATTGTCCGTATTTGACAGTTTAAGTACAGGTGATATTTTAAAATGTTCGTGTACCTAATACTTTATTGGACGGATAAATATAACCAAGGATTGAAAAATCGGCCCTTATTATAATAGCTAATAATAATAGCTAAAATAAGCTTATTGTTATTTAATTGTAATTAGGTAAGTATTATAGCGAAGATTTTTCCAACTTATTTCTATTGTGACGACATCTAGTGTACAATTAAATAACTATTCTGTTTTCACAGTCAGAAAACTGCGTGGTTGGTAATTTCAAGGGGTTGAACTATCCGACACTAGATGGCGTTTTGTTACATTCATTGATATTTGTGTTAATACTGTACTTTTTGGCCAGATGGCGCATTTACAATAGTTAAGGTTTATCTATTATAAGTTTTTACTATTTTTATAAATAGTAAAAACGATATGATACCAATGTAATTACGAATTATTTATTTGTATGTCTATTAAAACAAATCGTCATCAGATTTTCTCACAGGATTTTCTCGTCTATGTTTTCAGCGTATTACGACGATATTCGAAAATCTCCTAAAAAAGAGTTTTTACTCTACATATAGAGTTTTTTACTATATGTACTTGAATAAATAAACAAAAATTCTGCCAATTATATTTGACTTTTCGATACTATCGGCACTCCTTTTGGTGATGTAGGATTTAATATAATATTATGTACCTTCATACTTATTTAATTGCTTGCAAGTTTGTAGAGCTGATTACATCGTATGAGTAAATGTTACATAAGATTTTGTGTGGGAAATGAAAACCAATGATTTCTATATATTTTTTATTACAACAAATCGAGTATATTATTATGTACATACTTAAAAATAATTGTTTTATAATAAACAACTTAAAGTACTTTGTGACATAAATACTTAATAGTTCATGACTAACTTTGAATTTTGTTTCACTTAACACTGTCATAACACGAGCCAGTCTTCTTTGATCATATCAGATGCTTTTTCAGCGATCATAATCACTGGAGCGTTCGGATTGCCACTAATTATAGTGGGCATTATACTTGCGTCCACTACTCGTAAATTGGCTACACCGTGAACACGTAATCTTGCGTCCACAACTGCGTTTTGGTCATATTTAGGCCCCATTTTACACGTACTAGTCGGATGGTATATTGTAAATGTAAAATGTTTCAAACTGCACTCCCAATACTCGTCGCTGAATAGAGGGTGGTGCTGGCATCCCGGCAAAGGTATCGTGTGTGGCCGCGAGCCGTATCTCTGGAATGCTGTCGTATTCGATAAAGCGAAGGCTATCTTTATTCCTTCGGTTAACACTTGTATGTCTTCTTTGTATGCGAAGTAGTTAGGCTCTATTGATGGCGGTTGGAACGGATTGCGGCTTTTTAACTTTACCCATCCAGTGCTCCTTGGCCGTAAAAGCAGTGGCAGGATTGTCCACGTCTCCGCGCTTTCTATCGGTTTATATACCGTATTGTAAACTCTATCGCGTAAATTAAGGATCTTTCTTATTTGTTCCCCACCATCAGAATTTACTGAACTCGGAGCGAAATGAAACTGTATGTCTGGCCAATTGCCCGATGTAGGAGCATATTTAGTGTTTACAAATGCCAAACCCTCAACGCCTTGTGTGGTCATCGGTCCTTTTTCATATAAAATGTAGTTCATTGCGACAGAAAAAGATTGGAATCTGTCCTTTTTGAACGTAACAGGTTTGTTTACTACAAACGTTAAGCCACCCAATCCTACGTGATCTTGTAGATTGTGACCGACTTTGAGGTTAGCGACCAGCGGAATGCCGTGCTCTCTAAGGTGTTCCGCTGGACCAATTCCACTTAACATAAGCAGTTGTGGACTAGCAAGCGCACCGGCTGACATAATGACTTCTCGCTTTATCCTCACTTTATGACGCTCACCATTTCGGTAAAACTCCACGCCATACGCTTGTTTCTTAACTGGGTTTATAAGGATTTTGGTAACCTGGGATCCCAAAGCTACATGTAGGTTACTTCTATGACGCACAGGTCTAATAAAAGCTTTAGCTGTACTGCATCTACTCCCACGACGCATAGTCGCTTGGGTCAACATAAAACCCGTTTGTTTCGCGCCGTTAATATCGCGAAATTCGTAACCCAGTTCCATGCCACCTTTTAAAAATGTTATCGATAACGGTGTCCGCCAGGGAGCTTCTTGTACAGTTAGATATCCGCCCGTGCCGTGATACGGGTTGTTAGCTAGGTACGGATTACGATTATCCTCTGATTTCAAAAAGTATGGTAAAACTTGATCGTATGACCAACCAGGATTTCCTAGAGCCTCCCAAAGGTCGTAGTCGTTTCTATTTCCTCTAACGTACACCATGGCGTTAAGGACACTACATCCACCGAGTACTTTCCCTCGCGGCCAATTGCAGCGGTCACCGTTCATAGCGAGGCAGTATGAGCGGTTGTGAGACGGCGTCGTTTGGAATTTCCAGTCCATCTCTGATAGCTGTGTATAACCAGCCAGGGCTGGTATGTCGGATATTTCGTTCTCATCTTGTCCAGCTTCTAGTAGCAATACAGTCCAGTTTCCTATTTCGGAGAGCCGCGACGCGACCACCGCACCCGCTGACCCCCCGCCGACTATTACGAAGTCGTAGATCGGTAATATCTGAAAATGAAATAAAATTGAATTAGTTTTAAAATAAGCAATACTATTAACATTTAATGTAACCTAAATATTGAATATTTTGTTATACAATAATATCCATGTAAGAATTTCTACCATTTACATTTTGCATAACATTATGTAATTGGTGAGTTTCACCTTTATAATTTGCGCTTATAAAAGTAAAGTAATAGTAGAACTATGTTTTTAATGTAATAATCGCTAATTAATTTAAGTGGAAGTTACGATAAAACATTTTATGTTATAATGATTGATTCATTGAACGTAATGATTGACTATCTCAATTCAACTGGGTAACTATATCTATATGAACATGTTACACTTACTGTATTTACATCTGTGATGTAAGACTCCGGATCGAATTGCTGATATCTGAAATACGTAATCCCGAGAGCCAGGAGTGGTATCAGACCCAGTACTGTGATTGGTGACGGTGCTAAGCTCGCCAGCGCTCCTGCAGCCTCCATGATTATCTTCCCAATACATTTACTACTCTAAAACTATTTACAACTTAATCTACTAGTCTTTTGTTTATGCCCAATTATCTATCTTTTTTCTCTGCTCTTCTGCAGATATAATCTTAGGCGTATAATTGCGTATGCCAGCCTTTTTAGGAGCCGGCTCGGCTTTCAATGTAACTCTTTCAGTATCACTCAAATAACTCTTTAAACGGGCACTCTTTATTTTTTCAGTGTCGGTGAATAATTGAAGCTTGTACCGTTTGTCTTTCGGTATTTTTACAGGTTTATATAGTTCTTTATTCACTTCTTTGTAACTTTCGTTTTTGTACAAAGGAACACAGTAATAGTCGCTCTTCGATGATCGATCGGAGTGTCTGTCGCAAGCACTAGAACCGCTTCGGTATCCGCTGCTTTCTGTGGAGGAGTTGTCACTTCTGAAGCTGTCAGTGCTCCTTCGTGATTTGTGCGTGTAATCTCTTCTTTCGTAGTCGCAAGATCGCAAGTCTATGGACGACGCCCTCTGTCTGTCGGGGTATTTGTCGCGGTAGTGCCTTAGTGGAGTAGTGTGATCAGCAAGCGACTGCTCTTGACCCATGATGGAGGCAGCGAGGGGCTGGCCCACGGAGTAGTGTGTCTGGAAATAAGAGAAAAATTATGTTATTAAAATGAAATATTATATATAAAAAGGCAATATTTAAAATTAATAACTGATGGTCATCCAATGGCATATAAATGAAAATTCATTTTCTATAAAAGTATTTTTAATTTTTATCAATTGTATTATCAATGTACAACTAAACTTGCATGCATTTTTTATTTATGATTGTATTAATGAAATTTAATAACTTTTTTCAGGTACGCTAATCTTAATATCACTGAAGTATTTGCATTGAAAGCGTAAGTACTGACTATCTCAGTATATCAATTTATATTTTTAATCTAACATAATAATCCAAAAATTGGTTCCACTCAATGAAACAATAAGATTGAGGTTTTGAAGACATCTTCGACATCGGACATACTAGATTTACTCATTCATAACCTACCTAAAAATACCTAAAAGTTGCATTTGTTCTTGTAAAAACATTTTTTTTTTGTAAAATATATAATTAAAGAGATTGTGGGATAAAAACATCAATAATTATTAATGTAAACTGTGAAGTTTTTAATTTTAATTAAAATTAGATTATTATTTATAATTTTATAATATTAATTTATATTTATATGTATATGTAATGCTTTTATTTAAAATGTGGCCAAAAAGCAGCGTCAGTTCTTCACCTGGCAGGTCTGCGATAGTTGACTTGCCAGAGAGCGAGGTGGAATCAAGAAGATTCATCTCCCGAACTCATCATTCGCTGTTCAGTCGAGTCAGTTAAGACCCTCCTGATGGCAAATTGAACAACTGAGCAATTTTATTATACGTCTTTTTAAAATCCCAACGATAGCGCGATCTAAATATACAGTAGCGACATCCATTGGCAAAGAACTGGAACTAACGTTCAGTAACCTTGAGAGATACCGTTACGTGTGTTGTGTATTTTTAGACCTATCGCGTGCCTGTAATATAATAATATGACGTATAATAATTTATAAACTAATTCGCATAGAAAATTATAACAAAAACAAATGAGAGCGTCGCGTCGATCGGTCAGTACTGTTGTAAAAATAGTGACGTGAGAGAAATTTCAAAACCAGTTTTTATAAGGCACTTAAGACGGTTTCAACGTTTCTACAAACAAAAGTCAGTGCGGTGTACGAGATGATTGAAATCGATGCGTTGTTGGGTCTATACTAAGATACTGCGAGTCTGAAACTTTCACTGAATAGTCTAAATTGCTCGATATTTCCACCGTAATTTCTAGAAACATATGATCTCCTGGTAGAATCATTCTCCATTGAAGGTTTCACTTTCAGTACAGCAATAAGTGCTAACAAAATTGTGATAACTATTACCTAGTTCCCGCTGTATTTACGTTTCTAGAACTTTTACTTGTGTAGGTAATGTTTGTTTTTCGATATTTGGTGATAATAATTTTCGATTTGTTACGCATAGGCCGTTTGTCATCAATTTATGCGAATACAAGTAAATTACGTATTACATTATCTTTTGAATAGTCTTTCTAGGTCATACTATTTCTTAAATAAATATATTTATTATGTACCTATGCATAAAAATTATTAAAAAGGTGCTATCATTAAAATTGACACTACTAAATATAGGTCAAGTTTTGATTACTTTTTGTTGCAAGCTTGTTGTTTGTGAGCAGCAGTAACTGAGCTAGTAGGTACGATAACTTATTGATCATAAATAAACATAACACGTAAAATAATAATCGACGAAATGAAAATATTTAATGTCTATTCAACTCTTTAGGTCACAGCCCACGGGTCTTCACTTTTTATGACCTACATTTTTACAAGCATCAAGAAAAGTCTACAAATCATATTTAGTAGTTTAAAAATTTATTTTTTAAAAGTTAAAAGTTTTAAATTATTTAGTTTAAAAGTCGTTTGATTAACATAATACGATAATGTATGAAGGAATAAAAGAAGCTAAACTAAATATTATGTAAATAAAAAGCCATTGTCAATGTTGAAACAAAATCTGTTGCAAATGGAGCTACCTTCACATAAAGTAAAATGTACAACCGTGCAAAACAATTTACTCGCTCCTATTGTTATACAATTTGTATCTTCGTAAAAAGACAAGTTAGATAAACAAATGTCATCTTTATATACATGGTGTTAAGGTTCCTTTTCACATTACTGAATGAGGTGGACAATTGGACATTTTTTTATTCGTTGTAAAGGTCAATATACAATTGGAATATGTAAAAATTATTAAAGCTAATATTGTATTTACTCGGGCTTGAAGATTTTTTTTTGCGTAATTCAATACGACAGATGTCACAAACCATTTAAGTAAGGATTTTTGAAGTCAATATTTAACACCTTAAAATTTAAATACACGTATTACCCGTATTTATTTAGGTAATACGATTCGTTATGAGATAATCGATCAGATTTATTAATTAAACATTATTTTAAAATCAACATTTGAGCGGTTTATGGTGATTTTTTTCTGGTCTAGGTCTTTCGAAAATACATATTGAATATTTTATTTTATTATCACTAAGGATTACTTATGTCATTTGTGTGTTAATACAAAAATTATTGCCTAAAATACACGAAATGTGAATCTACAGTTAACTACATTAGTATTTGGTAATACGCAAAACTGCAATCTTTCTACAATCTTCAAAATAATTGCAGGTATGCAAGTGTTCTTTAATATTTCATAAAGGTATTGCGAAGTATGAAGTAATGTGTAAACTATGGATGCTTCTTGCTCAGTAACTTTACTAGGCAGTAGTAATGTTACTTCCGGTTAAATAAAACCAGCTAACTGTGGTATGAACTTAGCTTGTGTGTGATTTTATTATGATAAATAAAGAGTATAATAATTGAATGGATGTTGTTATGATTGTAATGTTGTATTAAGGATGAAACCGCAAGCCGCAAGGTGGTGATGTTCTGGAGTATTTAAGGTTGTAATTTGATTATCATAGTTAATGTGTAATATATATACAACTTGTATACAACGAACGAACATGTTGCAATAGAACGTTACACAGATTATATGCAGTTAGCCTGTCCTTTCAAACTTTTTTACACCCTCTTCCAATTACGCCAACTAAAAATTATCTGCAAATCTGTTGATTTTTTACGCAATACTTTCTAGGGCTATTATGTCATATTCGTATAAATCTGTAGTTTTGGAGAGTTGACGTAATACATTTTGCAGCGCAACCGGTGGCATTTGGACACCTACTGACCCCGAGTTTTGCAACCGACCTCTTAAAGCAATTCGATAATGCCCTTGAGTAAAGATGCTGTGATTGTATAGAGAATCTTTTCTTGTGTATGTTAGAGCAACCGAGTTGGTGCGTCTCCTGATGGTAAGCGATCACCATATGAACATTTGTAGAGGCTTCTGCAAATTGTATGCAATTATGATGTGGTTTTTAATAGTTATAATGTTGTTGCTTTTAAATTTTTTTATGTTTTTAAACCAGGAAGAGGAATTGTTTTTAAATTAAGTATATGTATATTAGTTATTCGTAGTTAAAGTTCTGTTTAAAAATTTCGGGGAGATTAATGTAGCAACAGTAAAATAAATAGAGCAATTATAAGCGAAGATAATTTTAAAAATAAGTTTTCCGAAATGTTTATAATATAGTCTATGCCTTCCTAGTTAACGGTATTATATACCCATAACCCGTCCCTGTGGAACCACAAACAAACAGGTAAAGGTGATTAAAATGTAGGAAACGTATATGTTTTTATATGCCATCTATAGTCTGTGGTGTCTATGAGTTCTTGTACGTGTTGAGAATAGACAATTTATTGTCCTCGTTTAATTTTTAAATTTATTTACATAGGAAACTTTGAAGTTCTTTCAAAACATGTAAATTTGTTGCATAAATGTATTAGGAAATAAAAAAATTTCTGCACCCAGTTTATTACTCAATATCCTATGATGTAAAGTGAATAATTAATTAATAGCACATTTTTGTCGATTATTATTTTTAAATTGTGAATTACGCCTTTTCCTATTCTATTTATCAATAAAAATTTATAATAATGTAAGGAATAAATATTTTGCAGCATAAAGGCATTGAGAATACGTAAACAATTATACCTTTCGAGCTACTGAAGTCATTCTCATTAAAAACTGTCACGAAGTATGCTTGAACAGATCTACTTACAATAATGTATTGTTGTTTGTTAGGAATTGTGTGCTGGCGTCAATGGAAATTCATTCAATCGATTCGTGTTTACGGACAATTTCCGTTCCTAACTTGTAAGAGAAAAAGAAGCTATATATGTATACTACTTTAAAATACTACTTCTTACTACTTAGTACTTACTAAACTTCTACTTACTTAAAATATTGAGGTTGATTGAGGATGTGCTAATGTCTACATATTATATTAATACATAGCGAACATAGGGAATTCCATAATTCGGAATAATTCCTAACTATGCTTCACCTTTTCTGTCACTGCGAATTTGCGACGTACAGACCAATAAACCACAACGAAAGGATTATAATGAGACGCTTGGTTATGTATGTATATTAATGATATACATATTATATTGGGAAAGAATATATAAATGTATTCAACCACTCAGTTGTAATTGACCCCTTACATATACATAACACACAAAAGCTTTACGTGTCTTGTGACACGTCGCGTCGCTCACATAATTGACTCGATTTAATTCATGACCAACTTTATTCGGTCCGTCCGTACCAAGTGGGTCGGCGGTTTCATTTCGATGCGTCTACGTGTGGAGACCGGTGTCCACTTTCGTTTCAACAAAATAAACTTACTCTCCAAGGTCATAGGGGCTATAACTGCATGCGCTTCCCAACAGGAAATATAGTTTGCAAATACGTCAGCGATCGAATCGCAGTTATTAAGAGTTAGAAAGCAGAAGATACGGGTTATGTTTTGTTGACTCGATGGTAAGTGACCAATGACCAGGGCATATGAATATTGTGTAACCAGTCCAAATTATAGGACACTCTCGGTTTCTATTTACATGTAACAGCGGTTGCATGTGCTCAAAACAAGGAGGTGTTAAATGAGTTATAGGAATAGTGCTCATTCGTTGCTCAAGTCATACATCATAGCTATATTTCAATGTAGCGAATTATATTAACATTGAATACATATTATGTAACAGTCTTGCGTATAAGAAAGAGCCCCTACGAATTGTGGACTTCATCCTTCAAGTAGTCGATCTACGATAGTCAAGGCAGAATTTCAGTATCTTCAAAAGCGTTGGTAATAACTGCACTTGCTCACTGTAATGGTTATCATTACGCCGATTTACCTAATCGCAATTTTGTGAAGTACTAACTAAGTATGTTACGCGAATTTGGTCACGCTAGCGTGAACCTTTCCAGAGAATACTGGTGTTTTTGCTAGTCTATACTGTACGGTTGACAATAGTAAGGTTATGAACGTGGGAAGTAGTGAATCTTTTACTGTTTTCTTTTTTCTATTGTATTGTGGTTTACTTAAGTCCATTGGTAGCGTATACGAACTTTTTATACAGGGAATACAGGCTTAAATTTTTGAAACATCCCGAGGTAATTTTTTGTCCCTTTAACAATTTGCAAGTACATTCCTTTAACTTTTGTTTTATTGTTGTTTGCTTTACTGTTAGTGCAATATTCCTTAAAATGTTGTCTCGATTCTCCATTCAAAAGTTAATTATATTATTTTTCAAGACATGTTAAAATAGCTAACAATTGAATGTATAACTGTTATTGTTCCTAAAATATAAATACTCTTAGTAATCAGCCAGTAAATCTTATGCTATAGTAGACTTCAGAGAATGTTAAAAGGTCCTGCGCAATATTTTAAGTCAATTGGGTTTTAGTTTACATTTTAAAAGCAATCGCAATACAACCTTAGCCTACATAGGGGTTTGTTTATCAGCTTCTGAGCACTGCATTTTACGGTGATTATAATCGGTTTAATTATTACTTAGCCTTTACCAAGGATATATTGAATTATTGGTTTAACTGCACACCTTTTTCGAAAATAAAAGTAACTTCATAACATATTATAATTGCTCAGAACAATTTTGATTTGCAAGTCATTAAAATATAAGTAAAAAATTTGGTTAGATAATAAGCTTGGATAGGAAATATAACGTTTGTCGGATAAAAGTGGATACAAAAAATACACATTACAGGTACATTGGCCACTAATGACGTAGAGGAATCTGGACTGACCAGTGACCGGTGAGGATTTGAACTCCTGGGAAGTGACTTTCTAATTCCCGCTATTATATTTAGTATATTTAGTAGTATTGTTATAATTTTGTATCGCAATACTGTTGTTTGGCTAGACGGTAGAAGAAATTTCAGGAACCATAAAAAAATGATTTGATTCATTAGGCTATGAATTAGTTTGATTAATAGGTTTACTAATTGGCGAATCTTCTATAATATAAAAATGAATCCCAAAATGTGTTGGTAAGCGCATAACTTTAGAACAGCTGAACCGATTTCTTTAATTCTTTTTTATTATATTCCTTGGGGTACGAGGAGGGTTCTTATGTAAAACGTGAATATGTACCACGGGCGAAGCCGGGGCGGACCGCTAGTTAATTATATGCATAACAGTGCGTAATATATTGTTTAATGTTTTTACTCTTCCTTATGCCTCGGAAGGTAAGGTAGAGATATGAGCATTGATTAAAAGTACAATTGATAAACAATTTCCCAAGGCCTTAGTATGGAAACTAAGCCAACAACCATATCTAATGAATCCCATCTCATTTAGAGTATTTAGTTAACTTTCTACACTCGTCTGATATTATATAATGCTGGCTGATAGGGTCAGGTTGAATAAGATATATTTGGGTTAATGCATGTGCTTTCCATTGCAATTAAATTCTGTACAGTGCTTGAGAATGCTTGATTGAATATATTATATTATGTACTGTTGTGTAAGGAGGTTATGTATTTAACGATGCTAGCTAAGATATGGTTTGTTCAGTGATGTTGGATAGGCATAGAAAAGGACAGAACTAAGATTTCTGAATGAAGGACAAACTAGGTATATATTATTATCATGTTATAATCGTAAGCTTTTAAAGCAGTAAAGAGTACTCGAGCTGTTTCCTAATGAGGAACCAAAAGTTTGGTTTGTTTAAGCATAGATTCTTAACTGAACAAAAAACCTTGTCAGTTTAATTATTTTTTTCAAAATTCCGCAATTTTCATACATTTATCTACATAGATCCTTTCATTTAACGCGCAGGCTTCCATTTATATCTATATAACATACATCTAAATCGCATTAACTTTACCTGGTATCCATAGTTATGCGGGAACAAGGGCTATGCCACGGAAGTTCTCACGACCCCAGATTCACAATGGAGATAGACACAGATTAAATTAAACTGCACTTTTCACTTTTACGAGTGTGCACTGCCCATAGACAAAACTAAAAAAAAAGTTATATTCGAGTGTGCACACTGGCCATCGACAAAACTAAAAAAAAAAGTTCTATTCGAATTTTAAAATGAACAACGTCCGCTATAGTTAGAAAGTCAATGTTCCGGTACTTTCTTCGCGCGCGTGCGCTGAGCTGCTTCGATGCGGAGTGAGTGACTCTCTATGGGAGCTGCTTAACCCGTCACTTTTGAGATGTTCTTTGATGTGGAGGCTCATGTTTGGATTTATATGACTTAATAATGTTAGTGTAGCTAGGTCCATTTTTGTAAGTGCGTAACACATGCATTCGTGGCTCAAACTAGAGGCTCTACGTCAATGGGAACACATATTATTATGCCGGTTTATCGCATCATAGATATTGTTATTTTAATAAACAAACACATTATTTATTTCATGAACATGAATCGTAAATATTTATAGGTACTTATATTGTTTCTTCTAGCAGCGCTTTGATTACTTTTTTTATTTAGTTCAATGTACAATGAAGATTATTTGTACCTTTGTAATGTATTGAGAGAAAGTCCGTGCCCATTATGTAGGTATTACGTTTTCAAATTAAATAAAGTATAAGTAACAACGTAAGGGAAAATTTTCGTTTTGATAAACTAAACCTAGTGGATGATTGAAATAACATTAGCATTAGCATCTGCGCGTATTGTGTGTGAATTTTAACGTGAATTGTATCAAATGTTTAAATACTTAGTACTAAAGTTATCGTTAATCGTTAGAGAAAATCACTTATAAATGCTATTTAGTGGCCACTGTGTGTGGTGTTTACCCAGTGACCAATCAATATCATACTCTTCCGTCCGTACAATATTCATAACAAGGTAAACAACGTTTTTGCTTCACGCCTCACGGCCACAAAACGGCTTAAAAAGTCAAAATTACTCATTGTTGTTTTATGTCAAGAAAATTAACCAGACGATATTAAATCCCGTTATTGGTATTGCTTTTATTAAATTAACTTAGCGCTCACGTTTTACCTATTTGTTTACTTTTTTTGAATGGTACCTACTTGAGGACTGACTGTATTAACCCCAAACATTTCTTTAATTTTATTATTTACATTAAAAAAATATGAAGGGTGTTCGTCTATTTCATCAAATAAATTAAAA
This sequence comes from Colias croceus, assembly GCF_905220415.1. Classification (NCBI taxonomy): domain Eukaryota; kingdom Metazoa; phylum Arthropoda; class Insecta; order Lepidoptera; family Pieridae; genus Colias; species Colias croceus. The sequence goes on from NC_059555.1 coordinate 3,815,239, forward strand.
TAAATAAGTCAAATTAAAGAAATGGTCATGTAAATCGCTTGAGGTGATTTCTAGAATATCTAATATCTAATTTCACAAAAAATGAAATCTAGTGGGGCTGTCTCCTTTTTATTAGAAAGTAGCTTAATTAAGAAAAAACCGGCCAAGTGCGAGTCGGACTCGCGCACCAGGGGTTCCGTACAAACCTGCAAGGTTTACAATTAAAAAAAAAATATATTATGTGATGTAACTAAAAATTTATGGTTTTCGTAATTTTTCCTTTATCTATGCTATAAGACGTTGCTTCGTACCAAATTTCAAGATTCTGAGTTCACGGGAAGCACCCTGTAGGTTTTGATTCCCTTGCAAGTGTCGAAAATTTGCGGCATAAACGGCCGTATCTTTTGATTGCGTTGGCTTAGAAGTTTGATTTTTTCACAGCTTCAAGGGACAGTAGACCCGAGTAATTGATATAAATTTCAGCTTCATACCTCCACGCGTTCCTGAGAAAAAGGGTCTTGACAGACGGACGGACGGACAGACGGACAACAAAGTGATCCTATAAGGGTTCCGTTTTTTCCTTTTGAAGTACGGAACCCTAAAAAGGTATTCATACAATGCTATGAGGAGGTCAATTAAAAGTGGAGTTATATTAAAACCATAGAGAGCTATCTTCTGAATCTTATTAAAATAATTTTATGTTGGTACAGTAGCGCCACCTGGTATGTAATACCGTAAGAAACTTTGTTAGCAATGCGCGCCATCTATAGGAACAGATATATAAGTTCGTTTGTGATGTATAGATGGCGCTATTTACAAAAAATAAAGAGACTAGAGCGCCGAGACAACCGTCAAAAAATAGAAGACGCTATCGATGCAAATTGACATATAGGCGTATGATGTTTTGCCTGGATTCGGTCATCCTTTCAACAACGTTAGCAGTTTCTATTCCTTGGCGATAATGACGTTTGTCTTAGCCTAGGTTTGGAAGGAAAAATCGTGGAAAATATATTTTCCTGAAAAATACGAGGATTGAAGTAGTAAGAACGCCGTTATACTTATTTAGTACATAAACATATTTTTTACAATTTGGGATGGATGGCATGATGGCAGGCATATTTTTTTTGATGATCTTTTCATTCTTTCTTTGCCACTGCTGAAAAGTTTTGTAACCTATCATCGTTATAAAGAACAAGGTTAGCGTTAAATTTCTATACGTATAATTAACTAGCATTCCGTCCGTGGCTTCGCCCGCATTGTCCAAATCAACAAATTACATCTAATTAAATCTACACCTTCCTCTTATATACCATTCCATGTATACAGACGGACAGGATAGCGATAGCTTTGTTTTATACTATGTAATGATTAGCAATTAAAAATAATCTTTCATTTCTTACAGGTTTCTCATCTTCTGTGTTTATGGATTAAAATATGTTATATACAACGTTTTATAACATGAATTTTATTAGGTATCAGGAAGTAAATAAAGTGTGCAATAATTTTAGTGTAATGTATAAAGTTCCCAGTAATATTTATTACCTACATGTTTAAAAAATCACTTAACACCATGACATCTAAAATAAATCAACAGAATGTGCAAAATTCGTATAATCAAAAATAAAGGAAATTATTAAAGACTCCTGAAAAACAGTTTACAACTATATTAGGACCCTGGGTCATTAAATTTTTTGTAACATATAATGGTGCAAATAAATGATTTATTTATTTGTTTAATTTGGCGCTAGCATAACTACAATAGTAAGTAATTATGCAATGTTACTTCTGCTACGGTAATGTACTTTATGATGATATTACCGTGTTTGTGCATACTGCATACCAATGGATGTAATAATCTCAAATTACGTATTTGGAAACATAGATTATGAAATCTAACTCATCCTTAGAGACTTGGCTCAATTTTCCCCTATTACTTAAGTATTTTAGGATTTATTGTGAGTAATTAAAAAATAATATACAAATAAATTTTTATATTATAATGAATCCTATCCTACTAATATTATACATGCGAAAGTTTGTGAGGATGTGTGTGTGTTTGTTACTCTTTCACGCAAATACTACTGAACCGATTACAATGAAATATAGAGGGTAACTTGGATTAACACATAGGGTAGGTTTTATCCCGGAAATCCCACGGGAACGGGAACTATGCGGGTTTTTATTTGAAAACGCGGGCGAAGCCGCGGCCGGAAAGCTAGTATTATTATATTCTTAAATATGTCGTAGGCCATGCTCTACTTCTTCGTACAGCGCACATCTATCTCTTTATTATTATTATTTATTTAAAAAAAATATAATTAGTTAAGTTGAATATTAACCTAAAAACTAAGTAAAACGTTTACTAAAGAAATCGTGCAGTGTTCTATCTCATATTATATTGAAACGAAACATCGGAGTCATCAAATCGTAAGAATCAGTGCGGAGATCAACATCAGACAAGAGAGAACGTAATCGTGAAATCTGTAAGAGAAAGATCGATGCTCTCGCTTTACTTTAATTTTGTTGCGTAACGTACGAAACGTTAAGTTTGAGTCTAACTATGTACATGTGTACTTTATGTGCCATATGTACGATATGTAATACATCTATACATATAATAAATCTGTAGAAGGGTCAATTCTGTACATTGAATATATTGAAAAAAATAAATAGCAGGGGGTGTTACTGGATCGATAACAAACCCAAATATGTGATTAAAAAATTTTTTTGTCTGTCTGTCTGTCTGTCTGTATGTGAAGACATCACGTGAAAACTAACGTTTCGATTTCGATGAAACTTGGTATAATTATACCTTATTAGTTATTACCCTGGGCATAAAACAGGATACTTTTTATCCTGGAAAAATACGTAAAAAAATTAATCTTAATTTTTCAGTTTTATCCATAGACGTTGTTCTGTAGAACCGCGAACACACGTTATAGGCCTAGCTGTATTTGGGTCCAATAGATATTTATAAGATGTCATTGTAAGAGTTACTCAAAATGGAGAAATAAACCATCCACGCGAAGACCGACATCCGCGCGGACGGAGTCGCGGGCGGAAGCTAGTTTAGGCAATATAACGTGATTATAATATACGTGTGTCTGTAGGTCTTTATTGCACTTTGTAATTTGGTTTGAGCTATTGATCTGAGTCGTCTTTTAGGTCTACATGGAATAGGAAGACTGTGATTCGTTGACTGACGTTTTTGGGCAATAAGTAGAGGCTGTCACCTGTGATGTAATTAATAAAAATTTAAAACCTATTCATGGATGGATACTCGGAATCCCTGTTGTGACTTTAATGTGCATGCGCAACTAAAGTATTATTGTTTTTTATATTTTTTGTATAATTAAGTTTTCGTTTATGATTTAATTTAAATAAATATAACATATCTCATTCGAATATTTTATTTTAGTAGATTTAATTCAATTGCAATTTATGATTAACATAAAAAATGGACTTAGGTAAAAAATACTATTCATTTAAGAAAACAAAAAATAAAAACTTTAAATAATGCAAGATTTGATTATGCAATGATTTATACTGACTTATAACACCTGTTTCATTTCAATATTAAATTATGTGCCCATCATATATTTTAATAATTCTCAATATTTTCATTCAACCTAAATTCGAGTTCATTGAATAAAATTTGAATAACACTTCATCAAATTTCGTGTTTTATGATTCCGAATCATATTTATAAGGGCGGCTCCACATTAGTGCCGTAGACGGTAGAAGAAGTTCAAGCCGCGAATTCACGTCATGGCCTCCACATTCATACAATGCTCGCAATTGTTAGTGAAACCCACCGGGAAATGGACGTAGATGCCGCTGCCAAAATCACTAATTTACTATGGGTTATTATTGCACGGAAGCGTGAATGGGTGTAAGTGTATGCGTCATATACGTGAATTTCGCCTAAAGGAGGCGCGAATACTTTGTCGCGGGACAAATACCGATTCTGGTTGGCGAACAAACAGTGACGCGCAAACCATCAACATGCACGTTTACTTCTGTTCACGTAGCTACACGGCAACAATGTGGAGCCGCCATTAGAAGAAAATCTGTTTCCACGTTTTAACTAACCTACATATTAGTATGCAAGTTATGTGAAGTATTATATTTTACTCAGTATTATGGCGACATGTCAATATTTAGAGAGACGGATATACATAATAAATCAATAGCATGGTAATATTCGTAGGTCACTGATCATTTCGTAGGCATAATTAAAGCTTTTCAATTTTTATTAATACATTCTTTGTTTATTTGCACGCGCTAATCTCAGGAACTACTGGTCTGATTTGAAAAATTATTTCGGTGATAGCTGATAGCCCATTTATCAAGGAAGGCTATAGGCTATTATATATAATCACGCTAATACCAAAAGGAGCGGAGCAATGCGGGTAAAACCGCAGGGCACAGCTAGTTAAAAATATATGCTTTGTTAGTATACCTAGACTTAACGGTGGATAGACAGCGTCGCGTCGGCTTAATAATATTATAGCTTTTATCTTAATATTAATTATTATTACAAGTTTAAAAACTAATTAGCGATTAAAAATAACGTCTTACATACTTACATTTAGAAATTTAAGACTTACAACAGTTTTTAAACACGATTTATTCATAATTAAATTGACGTTACGAGCACGACGACGCGTGACTACAAGAAACCAGAATTTGTTACAATGTTTGTAATTCGGTACTACCTACTTTTTTACTGAAAACTTGTACGGCACCAGTCATTATGAATTTGCATACCGAATTTTAACGAATCGGTTCTGTAGTTTGCGTGACAATGCAATATCTTTTCATTAATACAAATATTCTAATTTACTAGTTTTTAATAAAAATAGGATGTATTTAGGTTTACTTTTACATAATTTTATATCGAAGAAAATAACATTGATCTTTAAATCTAATCAATCACGAAAATCGATCGGAGATTTTAAAGTAATCACATGAAAGAAAACCTTAGTCATGCGAAACTGCGACATGTAAATGTGACGTTTAATTGTGTAATTAGTGTTCCGTAACATCCAATTAAAGTTGGAGACGCTTCGATACATCATTATTAACACATTTCTCGTAAAATAAAGTTGTATACTTGCATTTTGGAAGACTCTTGCAATAAGTTACGTAAACAATGATTGCATTGTGGGATCATTAACAATACGTCTGTACGGATGAGGGCTCGCTGTAATTGCTCTTATGTTACGGATAAAGGTCTTGTGATATTTTGGAGCTCTTTATATTCGACTGGAAATGAAATATATTAAATACATGTAGATACATTAAACTATTAAAATATAAGCAAAATATCCATACTAATATTATAAATGCGAAAGTAACTCTGTCTGTTACTCAATCACGCCTAAACTACTGAACCAATTTGCATGAAATTTGGTATGGAGATATTTTGATACCCGAGAAAGGACATAGGCTACCTTTTATTGCGAAATATGTACCACGGGCGAAGCCGGCGCGGACAACTAGTAGTAAATAATATACATGTAAAGATTTATTTTAAACTACCTTTCCAAACGCGGCTGTGCCCGCTTTGTCTGAAACCTTATAAATTATATACTAAAACCTTTCAAGAGGAAGATTTATTTCTTTCATCTATCGATTAAAAAAACGCATCAAAATCCGTTGCGTAGTTTTAAAGATTTAAGCATAGACAGCGTCAGCGGACAGAGAAAGCGACTTTGTTTTATACTATGTAGTGATGAACAGTATTAGTTTTATGATTGACCGATCATTTTTAAATTCATTGCTTTCAAAGTAGCAAATATAATAGTAATGGTTAGATACTTTTAAAATATGTGTAGACATATTTTACTCCTTACACACCTTAGAGGCAAATTGAAAAAAAAACGACGTGTGACACTCGGGGACTGCCGCGGTAAAGTTATTGCATGCTATGCCTTCAAGCCACAACTCCGCCCGTCGGTGTGGGGAGCGTGAGGTTTTTCGTTACGGAATTTCTCGATTCGGTCCCCGCGCTCAAGGCCCGCGATAGAAGCTATGCAATAGCTTAAAAATCATAGTGAATCGAATCGAAATATGTAATACCTATCTAAGCAATAAACTAACATAGTACACTTGAATAAATATATCTTTAGATATAAATATATCTTTAGATCAAAATACTTACCTACGATACGATTGCATGTCCATAAGTAATTGGTTGTCATTGAGATATTTTAATTGCAGTGTAAGCAATTATTTAGGTAATGTGCTAATCGTTAAAGACATGAATATAATATGTTATAACATAGCGATATTTTCATAAATTTAAAAAAAAGCTTACCTATAAGAAGGAGTTCAATCCAGTGAATAAAATAAGAATCGCTCTTCCTGTATAATTCTAAAACGTGTTAAGTTCCAGTTGGAACAAATGGTAATTAATAGCTCTACATTAATCGCTTTAAACCTTAGGATTGAACTTTTAAAAAAGAATGAACTTGTATATAAATCTATGATACAAGTTTTTGAACTACCACAATTTTTTAAAGCCGCACAATGTATCCGTAAATATAAGTAGAATATTGACTAGAATATTCACATAGTATACTATTTATTATTTGGTGTCTGCAAAACTTAGGTATTTTTTTATTTTGAAGAGACGTTCAAACCTGTATCTTATCCTTTCATACTAATATTATAAATGCGAAAGTTTGTATGGATGTATGGATGTTTGTTACTCTTTCACGTAAAAACTACTGAACTGATTACAATGAAATTTAGCACACATATAGAGGGTAACTTGGATTAACACATAGGATAGTTTTTATCCCGGAAATCCCACGGGAACGGGAACTATGCGGGTTTTCCTTTGCAAACACGGGCGAAGCCGCGGGCGGAAATCTAGTCTTCTAGATCTAGATGTTTTAAACATTAGGATATCTTTTGGAAAATTTTGGGTTTTTCCCTTTCTCGGACAGAGGATATTTTTAACAAATGACATCGACTTAATTATTAAAAATAAACAATTTTGCAAAATTGGTGGCGCTCGCTGTGTATTATTTATGAGACCAATATTTTCCTCGCATTAAGTAATTTAAACGACTAGAACGAGAGATTAGGATAACTAACAAGTATTATATAAGTTTTGCTTGGTTTTGCCATCATAACTCATATTTGTTTATTAATATTTATGACAGAGAAAGCTATATTTACTATTAGTCTTATAAAATGTTTGTTGGAGTTGCATACATTGACAGTTGATAAATCGATTTATTTAATAGTTATTAGTTATTACTACCCAATACCCATACTATCCTCATCCAAGCTAGAGTGAGCTAGTTGGAAGTTTATCTGATCGGAGACAAATGTTTAATTTTTATACTAAAGTAATATAAAATGACTTAAAAGAAATTGGTGTAACTAAAACCTTTTTTATACAAATATTTAAAGGAATATTTAAAGTTTTTTTTTTAAACGAAATAAAATTTTCAAGTGCATAAGTGGAGAATAAACTAAGATGTAATTACAAACATTAATATTGCGCTTTTATTCTACTAACAAATGGATCTCCGTTATCCGAATATTATGATAAATAAATAAAAAATCATTACATATACCTACCAATTTATTAAATACTAGCTGTGCCCGCGACTTCGTCCGCGTGGAATAGTGACTGCATAGTAGTTACTACTTATCTTAAATTATTGAGTAAACACAGACTACCATAAATAATTAAAAGAACTGTAAGTAAAATTTATTACTAAACTGAGCTAAACAATACAAAAAAAATGCCTTATTAATTTTCTACGTAAAATTTCTTTTAAATTATGTCATAGGTATTATTTTTAGGCACCAGGGGGGAGGGGAGCAAATTTCTTTTCCTTCCTTCCTTGTATCGTGCAGCAACTGATCAGCTTAATCGACACTCAGTTTTTATCAAATCCAGCACAAAATCCAAATCAGATCTTTCCTGAATCCTGTCTCACGCCTGTAGTAACTGAACCGTTTAGACAGTGCAATAAAAATTAAATTAAAAAAAAACAGCGCTACGAAGAAAAGTGCATATAAAAAGGAATAAATAATTTCACAAACTTCCCGAAGATTTTTAAAAATAAATACCATTTTAAATATTTATAAAAAAAAAACAAAGTCGTCGGGGCTGCCATGCCAACATCATCATAATATAACCTCATTATCAAAATATATGGTACCTACTTAATTTTAAAGATCGTCGGGAAGTTTGTAAAATAATTATTTATTCCTTTCGGTTTCTTATTTTCATGTAATATTTTCAAGTGAGCGAGACCTACCTCTACCTCCATATTACATTCCTACATCATATTGATATCTATAAGTTTGTTGCTCCTTGACATCTTTTAAGTTGGGCCGTAACCGTGCACAAATTGTAATGGACCACAGTGGCAAAAGAAGTGGTATAAATAGGAAAAAATATTGCCAAGGGCCAGGCCTATGTAGCTTTGAGTAGAGTTCAAAATTTCCAGGGTGTGGCTATCCTCTCGCTCCCGTATCCCCTCTTCTTTCACAGACTTTCAACCCTTCCCTTTCCATCCCTAGTAAATGGCAGAACCGATTTTGATGTAAACCATATCTAATTGTACCTATATGTACACGTCATATATTAGTTTGATGCTCCATTTGGTTTATTTATCCCCACTGTCACCCCTAAAAAGCCCTAAATGTAATAAACGGATGAACCGATTTCGATAAAATATGACTAATTGTAATTCACACGTTGCCCTTTCATATTTTGATATGCCGCTTGAGTATATTATTTGACCACATTATTCATTCCCACTTTTACCGCTGTAATCTAATAAATGGATAAACCGAATTGGATAAAAATATAACTAAGTGTACTTCACCCGTTATGCACTTTTATTTGATATGTCACTTGGGTATATTTGACAACATTCGTTTTTTTATACATATTTGACAACATTCGATTTTGATAAAATATGTCTAATTAAACTTTACTCGTCATACCCTTTCATTTGATATGTCACTTGAGTATATTTTTGACAAATTCATTTTTTTATTACCACTTTTATACCTATATCAAATTATACCTATATCAAATAAATGGATGAACCGATTTGTTACTGATAGGTCGTTCACTTTCATTTAATATATCACTTAGGAACTTATATTTGACAACTTTCGTTTTTTTCATTCCCACATTTACCCCTATAATAATATACCTAGGTATAATAAATGGGTGAATCGATTTTGATACACTTTATCTAAGAACCAGTGTCGGAAAATATGCTGCCTAACTAAAAAAACCGCATCTAATTCGGATTACCTGTTAGCGAGCTACGGTGGCATAAACAGACACACACACACAGACACACATAGCGGTCAAACACTTATCACCCATCTTTTTGCGTCGGGGGTTAAAAAATATATATGTAATACGACATAATTTAAAGGACATTTTTTATGTATAAAATTTACCTAGAAGTAAGAATAATTCTAATTTGACCAACCAACCCACCCCCCCCCCCCCCACCCTTGGGCACTTTCGATATGATCACTTGGACATTTACAGGAATAATAATTGTAACAGATAACTTACGTTTTATCGTACAGTGTATAGAATGCCTTAGCAAATGTTCGCCGTGAATACTTAAATGGTCATAACTTTTTTATTTACCAACCGATTGACATGAAATAAACACTAAATGTTAAATGAAGATTACCACAATATATAAGTGAAAACCGCATCTTAATCGGATAAGCCGTTTCTGAGATTAGCGTGCACGAACATACAGACAAACAGACAAACCGACAAACAGACAAACAGACAAAAATTTTTTTAACTACAGTTTTGGGTTTGGGATCGATTTAATAATAGCACCTGCTAATTTTTTTTTATATATTATGATTGTACAGACACGACTTTTCTAGAATTTTATTATATGTATTGATGATGATGACTAGTTGTGCCGCGCGGTTTCATTCGCGTGGCTCCGCTCCTGTTGGTCTTAGCGTGATAATATAAAGCCTATATTACTCGTGGATAATGTAGGTTTCAAATGGTGAAAGTATTTTTAAAATCGGTCCAGTAGTTTATGAGCCTATTCATTACAAACAAACAAACAATCAAAGTTTTCCTCTTTATAATATTAGTGTAGATTAGACTCGTCTCGTAATATAATAAGTTTAATAAATGAACGGACACCGAATGGACAAATTTTAATAATGCAAAAAAATTGATTTGAAATTATTACGGTGATGAAATACTTAGTATCATATTATCACATGCAAAAATGCATATTGATATATAGTGTAAAGTAGTATAAATATGTGAAAGAATTATAACAGAGTAGTTGTTATGCGGCTATACCTTCGTATTATAATGTACTCTATGGTGTACAACATAATGTCGATATTGAATTGATATGAAATGCATGGGGTTACGGGCCCTGCTATGGTTTATATTCCTTTAGTCAGTAGCTCGATGATATAGTCTCGGTACTACCATCGACCGCGCGGGGTGTGCGCACTGAGTCATTATTTAATATTATTTCACATAATATCTACCTAATTATAATTAATTATGGAGAGTTATTTAAATTCTCAGACAAGACAAACATACAAATAAGTTATTTCATAAGTTTTTAGCACTAAAAACGCTTTTATAACTTATCTTTGAGTAGTTTTAGATACCCCAAAAGTTTAGAAATAAATTGTATAAAACATACTTCCTGATACTGCTTTCTATTGGAAAAAATGTTTCAAGTCAGTCAGTCAGTTTTAGTGCTTACCTATATTATAAAATTACTATTTAATACTTATATAATAATAAATATACGTAGTATCACAGACTAATAATAATATACTACGTAAACAAGTAGTATTTAGTATGAGTATAATAAAAGTTTGACATGAATAAGCAAAAAGAAAAAAAAAATTGTTTTCCTAAAATATCTTATTTCAGAGGGCTATTGTTACTAATATTTTATTATAGTATCATATAAAGATGAAATCTTAAAAAAGGATCTTATTGTGTATTTTTTCTCTATTTACTAGAACATCCGACCTTAGAATTATGAATGATGAGTCTAATAAAATATTTTATAGGCCTAAATATTACAGATTAAGGACCCCATGCTGTATCAATTTACATGAATATGAATGAATTAGCATAATTATTTATGATAAAGTTATTAATATATGAATAGAATATAGATTATGTGCCAATCTAAAATAGGATTATTTTTGCGTTTTCGCAGTTGCAAAACAACCTAATATTAAATAAGAAAACTAATATTTTATTCTACGTTAGTTTTAACTCTATAGACTTTGGCAGAATTAGAATTTATATTGTTGTTAAAAATCTATAAGATTTCAAAAAATGTGTCGGGAAGAAATCGCTTCAAAGCGATAAGACCGCCAATTGCACGCAGCTATCTTAAGTAATTAAATGTTTGTTTTTTTATCTTTTATAAGTGCAATGAAGAATAAATAAATAAAATACGTACGTACTCTTTTTAAACACCAGAAGACACTTTGTTGAGAACGAGTTTAGATAAGAAGAAACTTTAGTACTGACAGTATTATTAATGATAGAACTATAATTATATCTATAAATTAATGACCTGAAAGACTAAATTAATGACGTGTTCCTGATCCGGAGAAGTTGGAAAATACTAATACATACCTACTTCCGATATTTCTAAATAAAGAAACCAATTCAATAAAAGACAATATTTGTACTCATAAGTCATTCCTTTGAGGTGCGAAATACACAATTCTCACGATACACATGATATTAATACCTGTATAGTTGAACAATTATCGCCTTTACGATCATTTAACATAAGTATATTGACAATGAGCTTTTGTTTACCGTGAAAAGTGAAATCATTGCGCTCCGTTCTTCCGATTACGCAATGCAATAATATTATAACGTTTTTTGCATCATAACTTGAACTCATCGGTTATTATTTTGTATTGGTGACTTGTCGTTTTATGATACGTTTGTACTTCCTCATGGAGATGACGTGACCTTTAGAAGGGTGTACGTGGGCTCAATTTGGGATAATGTAGTTGCAGTATGCAAAGGTTAGAGGCGGTTTACGTGTCGAGTTGTTATAACTATTGTTGTATGCTTTTGTATGTTGAGTGAGTATGGATGACGTTTTCTTATAACAGAGAATATAGTTACATCCATAGATTATTATATACTTAGTTACTATTTACCTATACTACTTTTGAATTGGATTTAACAGTGAAGGATTAATGGGGATTATTGTTTGCATTATCAGTCAGCATATGCATGTAAATTGTTAGGTGTATGATTTTATTTCGACAACTCAAAATTAATTATTATTAATACGTATTTATCATAATAATTTTATGTGCAATATGTTTTTCTAAACTAATTTTATATGAAATCAGAAAGCTTTTTTATCTTAGTGAGTTAAAAAAATTCTTTCTAAAGGCTCTGCAATAGAGTGGTCACTAGTCAGAGTCAATAATAATTAATTACATAACATTCATGTAAGTAAAAAAAAAACAAACAAAAATAAGTTGACTTTTTTGCCAACACCTAATTTACAAAACAAATAGATTTTATGCATGCGCATAATAATCCTATGCTCTAGATTTTATATTTTTATTCATTTAAAAAAAAAACTATATATTCTGTTTATTATTAATAAAAGAGATACCACGAAACAAAATTTGTATATCCTCTTACAAACTTCCTTATATGGAGTCTCATTTTGTTCGTATTTTACACGTCTATAGTAAATTGCTGCAACTTTCAAATATATATGCTATTTATTCATTTGGTTAGTGCTACCAAATAATATATATCAAAATAAATATCTTATTATTTAACACATATTTTAGCTCTTAGCCCTTTGTTAGACTGATTAGAAAATGCATTTTGGGTCCCTTAAGAGCGATTTTATAAATACTGTAGAGTGTAGGTAAGTAACTCTAAAATAAGTTCATTTTTAATTATAATATACTTAATACAGTTTCATAGAATACATCGATGTGTTTTTCACAAGAATCAAAACCTACAGGATAAACACAGTCTTTAAACTTGGTAAAAAACATCGTCTTTTATCACAGATAAATGAAAAATTGTTAAAAGCGTAAATTTTAAGTTACAAAATAATAAACAATAGGTTTGTTTATTAGGTTGTTGTCCTCAGTGCGCGATTCCGACTCACACTTGGCCTGTTCTTTATGTATTTTAATTTATCTTCAGAATCTTTTTAAAGTTGTTACAATAAAAAACGCGAATTTCCTCAATAGTTAACGGTACGTAAATTGCATTGTACTTGTAATTCGTCTTTATTTAGTTTTGTGTGTTAATTTGCACATTTACTTACTTACCTACCTAGTTTAAATTCAGCGTGTTACGTTTTCTGTACGAAAAAGTAGTCAAATGTATGACGAGTGGTCAGTGACTTGGAAAATATGGAGCACTTTTATGGCTTAGAAATTCACTTCGTATTTAATTAAAAATTATAAATTGTTAATACATTTGTGAGAGTGGAAAGAGGCGCTTATTTGGCTCGGTGAATTTTTTAATACGTTTTACAGCTCGAATAGAAACTTGAGAAATGTATTTCTTTTCGTTAGCCGTATATAGAGAGTAAGTAATATAATAATTGGAAATGTTATTGACGCGTTCTTATTTAGACATTGATAAAGATATTCAGGTGGTGGTGGTAGATAGGAATATCTGTAATATTACCTGAAAAGTTTTCCTCTTTGTTTAGAAAACAATCTTCTTTGCATTATTTACACTATTTTCATTATACTTTTAAATAGAAGTTTCTGGGCTTTATTCTTAATGGATTTTATTCAATGATAACATACCTATCTAAGAAAAGTATGTTTTATGGTTTTGAAATGTCATATTGATAATTATAGGGACCTCTGAAATATAATATCTACTATAGGTATGCATAAATTTAGTGTTTAGTTGTGTAAAAGTGTGAAAATTAGTTAAAAACACGAAGGAGAGTACAACACGGTCAATATTCTGTCAACTATCTATATTAAAAAAAACATGTATATTTTCATTTACAGGGTATTATTTTAAAAAATAAATCAAATACTCACCAAATATATATGTCGCGACGTGTGCAAGTATCCAATATAATATATAAAAGTGTCAGAAGCACATGTTTTCATATGTTTTCACTATATGAAAACGAGAGTGTACCGTAGAACGTATGTCGGCGCGCGCGCCTCTGTGCACTGCGCGTGCGTGACTCTGGCACATCATTCCTCCTACTCTTGGCTAACGCTACAGTTTCTACTGCTTTATGGACTAACAGATAAGATACAGGTGGACTGTTGAGTGTAATGAACAGGACTTGGTGCTTGCGTGTTTCAGGTTGATGATGGTGGATGAAAAGTTTTTTCGTTGATAACATGTTTTTTTTAGATATACCTAGTATAGTTATGTTGCCTGTAAAGGTATCTTTACTTTTATGAAGAAGTTATACATTTTATTTTCGTATTTTGCCATGGGTTTAAGGAACATGCAACCTCATAGACTTTAAAATGATGCGCGATTACTATGCTATACTTACCTACGTTATAACTATTCAGTATTTTGTGCCTAAAGCCATAGTAGCCACTGCCTAGAGGTAATTTTATTCGATTCTTACTCGTCAAAGGAAATTAACATTAATTTTCCTAATTTCTTACAATCTTAACTTCAATTTGAAAAAGGATTAAAGACAGTATACTTTCAACATTTATATATTCATAGGTTTACAATCGATTGTTCATCCATACTAATATTATAAATGCGAAAGTAACTCTGTCTGTCTGTCTGTTACTCAATCACGACTAAACTACTGAACCAATTTGCATGAAATTTGGTATGGAGATATTTTGATACCCGAGAAAGGACATAGGCTACCTTTTATTGCGAAATATGTACCACGGGCGAAGCCGGGGCGGACCACTAGTAAAATAATAAATTATAGCTTACTCGGCCAGTGTTATTTCCTCCTAACCTCTCTTCAGGATGTACAGAAAGCACTTCATATACAGATATCGATCGAGTGCAGTTACGGACGTTACAAGATTTGCATCTCAGATGTAATTATTGCGTGAAATGTGTCTATCTGTTGCATTTGGCTTGTAAATTATATTGATGTTTACGTTGTTGAGGAATAGATACACTTTTTTACTGTTTAACGAGTACGTTATATGTTTGTGTATTTAGTTAGAGTTGTAGGAGCAATAAAATATTTGGTAAAATTAACTTCAATTGGCTTAATTGCAATAATTTTCCCAAAGCATTATCTATATTTTTATTTGATTAGATGTCGTATAATTAACTAGCTTTCCACCCGCGGCATCGCCCGTGCAGTCAAAGAAAAACCCGTATAGTTTCCGTTCCCGTGCGATTTCCGGGATAAAACCGGAGTAAAAAATAGCCTATGATGTCCTTTCTCGGGTATCAAAATATCTCTATACCAAATTTCATGCAAATTGGTTCAGTTGTTAAGGCGTGATTGAGTAACAGACAGACAGACAGAGTTACTTTCGCATTTATAATATAAGTATGGATTAGATTTGAGAACATCATATTTTTTATAGCTAGAGAAGATACGAACACACTGATGCTTATCGAAGAGGAAATTCTCGTGTGTCAAACCAAAATTTATTTCCCTTACTTACTAGGTGAAAACCGCGCTCCAATGTCTGTACATATCCAATTAATTCACTAAATACGAATCTGATTCTTAACTCTAGTACATAAAAGGTATATTTGTATGCACAGTGTTTTATAGCTTTGGTTACACCATGTTTAGTGGCGTGCAAAATATATGGCTTCCTCTATTGATTTACCATCATAACTGTCTCTTAGGTAACAGGAAAATGATAGCAATGTGCGTATATCATGATATTATGGTTTCAATGATTTAATCTAATTTAGAGCGGTAATGCTTATGGTGAGAGATTAAAAGGAAAATCTTATATAGGTAGGTTTTTTTATATCGATTTGCAAAGTTTCAGTCAGAAAAGTATTATGTAAAAGTTGATAATTGTTGCATTTTTGATTGAAATGTATTTCAGTAACTAGTTTGTTTATCTATATAAATATTAAAAAGCTGAAGAGTTTGTTTGTTTGAACGCGCTAATCTCAGAAACTCTGGTCCGATTTGAAAAATTCTTTCGGTGTTAGATAGCCCATTTATCGAGGAAGACTATAAGGCTATGTCATCACGCTAAGACCAACATGAGCGGAGCAATGCGGGTGAAGCCGCGAGGAACAGCTAGTTTATAAATAAAAATGTAAAAGAAATTGACGTACCTAATTATTAATTAATATTCTTAAATATATGTAATAGTAACGAGATAAAGGTATAAAGGCGTTACTACGTAGGTAGCTACAAATTATAATTATGTAGGAAATAAAATATCGCAAAGCAATTTTTTTCCCTTTTAAATTGCATAGATCACATTAAATAAAACATATATAACATCGAATGATATGGTCATAAGATTAATAGTACCGTAATAAGACAGTGCGTTTATGCGCAGGCGCAGATTTAGATCCAAGAGAAAGTAAAATTTGTTCTACCGCATTTACAGAAATTCAGTATTTTATATTTTGCAGTTTCAATATTATTAATTAATGAAAACTTCGTCTTTCTAAATTTTGCAATTTGAAACTGAAATACAGTATCGTTAATTAGTGTTCGCATGGATATCGTTATAGGTAAGTTATTATCAAGCAGTTTGTCCGTCTGTCTGTCTCTAAATATGGTTAAATCTTTAAAACTACGCAACAGATTTTGATGCGGTTTTTTAATTTGAGGTTTATTATTTAATTTGCTAAGTTATAGATTACGCGGACAAACCGCGGGCGGAAAGCTATTAAATTATAATTGTGAATGCATTAATAATAATTACTGTATATAATTCGTCCATCAAATGAGTTAAGTAATTTCAAATAACGACTTCGTGTAAAATAATTTCTATCTTGTGTTGATAATGGAAAAAGAAAATATTATTTCCACTGAGATTAAAACTCATACTAGTGTTTTATTAATAACGCAGTATTTTAATTGAAATTGTTGGAAAGAAATAATGTACTTATTATGGAAATGCTGCAGTTTTAATATGTTGTAATATTATAATCATTTTCAATTAGAGCTAGCGCGCAAGAGCAACTTTTGTCTCCGCAACTATTTTGTCTCTCCCTGCATCAACTCTATGGGGAGTTGCGTCGCCACGCGCGCGTACTTTCTTACTAGCCCATAGAGTTGATGGGAGAGACAAAATAGTTGCGGAGACAAAAGTTGCTCTTGCGCGCTAGCTCTTAATTGTTAACTTTGTAGACTTTGTCTTCTGTCATCCAATTCAATATAAATATTAAAGACAAAAGAAAGACAAAACAAAGTGCAAGGCAAAAGAAAGTGCAATAATTATTAACCCTTCTTTTGATGTTTTGAATGAGTAAAAACTAAAGAGTCGTGTAGAAATATTGGACATAATGAATTAGGTAAAATTGCGCACAAAAAAATCTGGTTTGGGGACTTTGCAACTACATATTACGTGAAAAGCGGTTAGTAGTTGAATTTTTCTAGTGTAACGTTCGCGTAACACTTATGTTTTTTTTATTTATATTACAGTGGATTAATATGACAAAAGTTTAATAAACAACTATGTGCAATTGCG
Organism: Colias croceus; assembly: GCF_905220415.1. Classification (NCBI taxonomy): domain Eukaryota; kingdom Metazoa; phylum Arthropoda; class Insecta; order Lepidoptera; family Pieridae; genus Colias; species Colias croceus. The sequence goes on from NC_059555.1 coordinate 3,832,891, forward strand.
GAACGGACTAGTGACCGTCTTTCTAGATTTAAGTATTTTCACTTTACCATTTAATTTTCTCAGTTTTGCGGTTGTGTAGCATTTCATTAAAATAATTTTATTTAAGTAACTTATATAGATATCTACGATCCCTGCTTCGTACGTTGGAGTTTAAGTCTATTAAATATTTAAATATAAAAACTAGGGATGCGCCGAATACCGAATACATATTCGGTATTCGGCATATTCGGCATCTTTTTCACTATTCGTATTCGGCCGAATTATTCGGTTTAGGTGCCGAATATATTCGGTATGAGTGTTTCTACTTTCTTGGCTATAGAACTAAATAAATAACTTCATATTATGAATGATTTATGTCATACTAAACTGCACAAGTCAAAGAAATCCTATGAAGAATGTGTTGAACCTAAGGTATCTACACTAATATTATAAAGAGGAAAACTTTGTTTGTTTGATTGTAATGAATAGGCTCATAAACTACTGGACCGATTTAAAAAATTATTTTACCATTCGAAAGCTACATTATCCACGAGTAATATAGGATAGGTTTTATCCCGGAAATTCCACGGGAACGGGAACTATGCGAGTTTTTCTTTGAAACCGCGGGCGGAGCCGCCGGCGGAAAACTAGTATAAAACAAGTGATAACTGCGTTACAAACAACCGACTTCAAACTTGCACTTGCAAAATTCACATATACCTACAGACAAAAATGCTCATAAAATAAAAACTACTGGGCCTATCCGAATAAAATTTTTATGGGACCAATTCGACACCATCCCGCATCGAACAAAAAAAGAATCACGTAAATCGGTTCAGAAACCTCGGAGTAATCGGTGTACATACATAAAAAAAAAAACATACCGGCCGAATTGATAACCTCCTCCTTTTTTTGAAGTCGGTTAATAAAACAATCATTACATTTCAAATCAACGTTTATTTTGTAAATTTACATCAACATAATTTAATCATGTTTATTATTAGCACTTAGTTAGTATTTAATATTTGTTATACTTTAAATCCTGAAGTCTGAAGACAATGCTTTTAGTCCCAATAGAATATGACACACGAAAAATAACACAATCACACAAATTACACTTAACTTTTGTTTTGTCATCTTGCATTTCATCAAAAAAGTCCCAAACTCGCGATCTTTTACGTCCGCTCATGTTGCAAACACTAACTTAAAGTAAAAATATAAAACTTTTAAACAATATAAAATTTTTAATATTTTTTTTGTTTTAATTTGTAACGTATTCGTGCGATGTTTCAACACAACTGAGACGGCACGGAGCACGGAGTGCGCGGGCGATATACGCGGGTGGCAGACGGTGAGGTAAGGCTCGCTCGCCACCGAGCCAGCAGCTATTTGCGACCCGTTAGAATCCGTTTACGCATCAGAACACATCAAAACATTGAACCGAATAATTCGGCCGAATATTCGGTTCGGTAAGGTTTTAACCGAATAGTATTCGGTATTCGGTTATTCGGTGAAACCACTATTCGGCGCATCTCTAATAAAAACTATATACTATTTTCTAGTGTTTGATTTTACGTGAGTATTATACATTGTTTAACGGATTTTAAACGCGATTTATTCATTATAATATTATTTTCCCGATGTTTCGAACACTTTACAGCGAGTGTGGTCACGGGGAGACTGTCGCCCCGTGACCACGCAATTTCTAAACAAACTATAATCAAGAATTTTAAGGGCTAATTAATTATGCATTAATATGAGTTATTATGTATGAATCGAATTATTTACTTTTATACAAAATCATTTGGTACTTATTAATATTATAAATGTAAAATTCTGTCTGTCTGCCTGACTTTTACGCTTTCACAGTCTACACGACACAGATTTGGATTTAATTTAGAATTAAAATAGTTGGAACTTTGAAGAACCAAGCGGGTGTAACCAAACATTAGTACCTACTAATGTATTTTATATAATTTATTGATTTTGTATTTCAGATCTAAATGATACTTAAATCTAAAAATAAGGCATTCAGTTATAAATAAATAGTTTAACGATACATATGTGATATGGGAAAGGCGGAAGGAAGTTAGTATCCGAAAGGGCGGGAATAATTCGAAATTGGCTTTGATTTTCTCTCCATGAAAGACGTCGTAAAATATGATTATTTGACGTGTAGGTAGGTATTAACTTTATAGGCCTAGGTTATAAGATTTTTATTAAGCTATCTATGTGTTATATAATGTTTTACTGATTCGTTACAATTTGCCTGAATTTCTTTTGAGACTTGGAAAGTTTATTGTTTCATGATATGATTCCAATTACTTATAAGAAGCTATTTTCTTGTTCACACATTAAATTGTAGGTTTAGGGTGCTTTTCCACTAATAATGTGCGAGGATGTGTAGAGGAAAGTGTTTGTAAAGAACCAGCATATCGTAACACTTATCATAAAACTTTGAAGTTTGAAACGTTTAGGCGTTTGAAGCGATACTATGCTGGAAAAGCACCATTGATCTTAGATCTAGATTATTAAATATACTCTTTACTTGTAATATTTTGTTTATCATATATTATTACTAGGTTTCCGCCCGCGGCTTCGCCCGCGCAGTCAAAGAAAAACCCGCATAGTTCCCGTTCCCGAGGGATTTCCGGGATTAGGTCATTTTCCCGGGATAATAAAGTAGCCTATGTCCTTTCTCGGGTATCAAAATATCTCCATACCAAATTTCATGAAAATTGGTTCAGTAGTTTAGGCGTGATTGAGTAACAGACAGACAGACAGAGTTACTTTCGCATTTATAATATTAGTATGGATGTACCTATTCAGTTCAATAGAATGCTTTCTTGTTGCTTTTATTATAATAATCATTACACTATCCTGCGTTATTTTTATTTTTTTTAATAAAACTATACATATACTATACATGGGAAACTTATTGCTAATTTATACAAAACAAAAAAAAAGTATAGTTTATTAGGCGGCCTTATCATATTAGAAGTGATATTAAATAAACGTTATATTAAATTTGCTAGTGATTAATACATTAATTTATTCTTAACACTTAATATGAAGACACCTAAATGACCCACATAATACCTTTAATAATTGCCCCCTGGGGTCAGCACAATACCGCTGACTTGCACTACGTTACGAAATGTTTTGTTGCAATAGGTCTCAGATATGTTACGCCTAGACTTGTGTAATACTTAATTCGACGCATAATTACCGTGGTTGTTTATTTGTTGAGTGGTTTTGGACTTTACAATAAGCCTTAGTGCAATGTAGGTGAAGATGTCGTTCTAAGTACTACTATTACTTAGTATTGGTCGATTATTTAATGTTTAGGATTTATAACTCTCTAGCTGTTTCCCGCGGTTTGATATATAGCCTTTCTCGATAAATGGGCTATCAAACACCGAATTTTTCACACGAAAAAAATTTTCAAATCGGACTAGTAGTTATAGAGATTAGCGCGTTCAAACAAATAAACAAACTCTTCAGCTTTATCCATACTTAATAATAATATTATAAATGCGAAAGTAACTCTGTCTGTGTGTCTGTTACTCAATCACGCCTTAACTACTGAACCAATTTGCATGAAATTTGGTATAGATATATTTTGATACTGGAGAAAGGACATAGGTTACTTTTAACCCGGGAAATCCTACGGGAACGGGAACTATGCGGGTTTTTCTTTGACTGCGCGGGCGAAGCTGCGGTTGGAAAGCTAGTAGATGATAAGGCTATTAGAAATTTCCATATCGAAGCTATCTTTGATCTTTTGAATACATAGTGTGATTCCATTTTTTATTTATGAATGAATTAGGTAAGTGTAAAATGTTCGATTCTAAATTATAGTTATTTTAGTTTTGGTCATAATATAACGGGGATATTTTTGAATATTAAAATGTGTACTTGTATAAGATTAAGATCTATTAAAATGTGTACAATAATTATAGATATAATTCAAGTTTCTTGCAAAAAAGGCTTTCAAATACTTAAATTGATTCTTTAGAATAGCGCCATCTATCAACAACAACAAATAGCACGAAAAAGAAACTTGATTTGTTGAAAGTATGAAGTTGCTATATGTTGTTGTGTACTGTTTCTTGGTTTATTGTAATGTGTGCAAAATGTTTACTAAAATCTTACATAGATGGCGTTATTATCGCTTCTCTTACTTTATATGACCCACTTTAAATAATAACATAGCATGAAACCAATACCTTACCAATAATTGAAACCAATAGTTTGATCAGTCAGAATACCTTTCTAGACTTTGATGAGAATAGCACTTTTGCATTGAATACATGAAATAAAATACACTATCTTCCCAATTATTCGATTGTAAACTTTCTACTTGGAACTGGTTGCTTGGAAGAAATTTCTAGAGAGCAATAATAGCGCTCTTTGCATCTTATGTCCTGCTCTTGTCAAACTGTATATTATGTGTGCAATAGAGAATATAAAAATAAAATAAAATATAATAAAGGGTAATTTTTTTCAATAACACATGTATTATAATATAAGATTTATTTACACTTAATCGTTACTACTTATTACTATAATACCATTTACACAAGATTCTTATCACCAAAGTCTTTCTATTAACCTAACCATTTAGCTTATATCTTTACACCAAAATAACATACAATGAATTTTACTATTGCCTACTATTTTGAGGTTTGGTACCGCTCAGGGGACTAGAGAAAAGAAACCGACTAAAATACACATACAATAACGGATAAAAACGCCTGTAAGAAAGTTCTATTTGGTAACTAAAATTAATTAACAATGGCCTCGTTTAGCTACTTATATGTATTTCAAGAGTGTCACCTTTCTACTGCACATGTCGCAGATTTTTTCCCTAACAAGATTTGTTCTAACCGGGAGCATTTCAATGATCTAGTGCTCCTCCTTTGTCGTTTATTTAACCAAGTCTCCTTTATTAAGTCACTGCCTTTCTCAGCTATCATAATAACAGGAGCATTTATATTTCCATTTGTTACTCGAGGCATTATACTTGCATCTATCACACGCAGACCTTCTATGCCATAAACTCTTAGTTTTGGATCCACAACTGCCATGGGATCCGTGGATGGACCCATTTTAGCAGTACAAGACAAGTGATAAATTGTCATAGTATATTGCCTGATGTAACAATCCCAATACTCGTCTGTGTAAAGAGGTAGATGCTTACAATTAGGCACTGGTTTACTATTGAATCTAGCGCCCAAACGTTTCATAGCTTTAGTTTCAGCAACTGCCAAAGCAGCTTTAACTCCCTCTCGCAATACTCCTACATCATCAGGATGCGTTAAATAGTTATGGTACATAAGAGGATAATCTAATGGATTTTTGGATCGTAGTTTTATAAAACCACGGCTCTTTGGCCGAAGCATCATTGGGAATATACCAAATACATCCTTATTTGTGATATGACCAAACACTTCTTCGTAAAACTCGTCTGTTAAACTATGAGCTTTCTTAACTTGTGTTCCGCCATCTGAAGGTGTGGAAGCAGAGGTCATCATAAATTCTATATCTGGCCAATCCTCTGTTGCGTTCGCATATTTGGTATTAATGAAAGCTACTACTTCTAGCCCTATACTAGAAGTGAGTGGTCCGTCTTCTGACACAGCATAACGTAAAGCGGAGTTTATGTTTACAAGTCTATTCATAACTAAGCTAATAGGATAGTCGACTTGAAATACTATTCCTCCTACGGCAATGTGATCTTGTAAATTTCTTCCAACACCTGGAGAATCATACATGACCTCAACGCCGACTTCTCGTAAATGTTGTGCCGGACCAACTCCAGATAACATTAATAGATGTGGCGAAGCGATTGCACCAGCCGATAGGATGACCTCTCTTTTTGCGTAAACAACTTGTTTCTTATTATCTCTAATAAATTCGACACCATAAGCACGCTTTGAATCTTTGTCGATTAAAACTTTTGTGACGTGAGCGAATAAAGCGATATGCAAGTTTTGACGCAATCTAATTGGTCGAAGGAAAGCCTTTGCTGTTGAACATCTTGTTCCTCTTCTCATGGTGAATTGATACCAGCCATATCCAGTTTGCTGGTTGCCGTTTACATCAATTATATCGTAGCCCATTTCTTCTCCTGCTTGTAGGAACGAAGCTCCAATTGGAGTGTTGTAAGGGGCATCTTGCACTGATAGATATCCACCTGAAATGAAAATATATCTTAATGAATTTCTACATTACATTAAAGACTAATTTAAATAATCAAATTTTATTAAATCAAATTATTTTGTGAATAAAGAAATTCTTATTTAATCTTTGGTTTTAATTATTCAATAATTATTTACATTTCAACAAATTATCTCAAAAATATAACTCACCGATGGAATGGTGTTTAGTATCTTTGGCCAAGTAGGGATTACGTTGATCTTCTGATTTCTTGAAATATGGGAGTACGTCTTTGTAACCCCAGCCAGGGTTGCCAAATGCCTCCCATTGGTCGAAATCGCGTTTATTTCCTCTGATGTAAAGCATAGTATTTAGAACAGACGATCCGCCCAGAACTTTTCCTTTTGTCCAGGAACAACGCTTATCCTTCATAGCTTGACATGCTGAATCTTGTGGTTGGGTTCTGAAATTATATAAATATAATTTGAATGATATGTATTATAAATTGAACTTTTTTGTTTCAGGTAACGTTATCGACCTTGCAGATTCAGAAAAAAATATTAGTTTACAAGAAGGCGATCCTAATGAATGAATAAAGTCTTTTTCTATTATGTAAGTAAATGTGTTTATGTTTTTTAATGGATATTGTTAAAATATTTCAATAGGTATGTTATCAATGGTATTAAACTCATCGTACCTGTATTTCCAATCCAGTTTACTTTTATGCAAATACAAAGAGAGTAGGGGCACGTCGCTTATGTCAGTTTCGTGTCCACCAGCTTCCAGTAACAGTACATTCCAGCCTTCGATTTCTGATAGTCTATTGGCTACAACGGCACCAGCTGAGCCACCTCCAACGACTATGAAGTCGTATTCCTCTCTCAGGTACTTTTGGTTGAATGGTCTGTTCTCTGGGTCGAGGATGTCGTAGTTGAAGTATGCCATCGCGGCGAGCATGGCAGGGATGAAAGTCAGTTTGCTTAGACCTCCGATGGTGAGGGCCGCTTTCGCAGCCGTCGATGCAGCTGTTAGGATTCCCATGCTGATTCAGTTTTTGGGCATTCTGTAATTTGAGAAATAGATACTTTAGTTCTAATTACTTTTTTAATAGATGATGCAATCACAGGTACTTCAGTTAACATAATATGATACAATAGAAATATTTCAAAACATAAGTGACCTTCTATAGATATAGTTATTGTTAAAAATTCTACGGCTGCACTAATGAGGCCTAAGTTGTTTAAAAGTTTTTTTTTTTCATATTACATAATTGTTTCTCAAGGTCGTGTGAGTGTTGCTTAGCGTTTATGTATATATTTTATGAAGACATCTTCTTCATTAGTGTCTTGGAGGGGAACATTAACATCTACCTATATGGCTTTAAATAAATTTAATGATCATTTATTATTTGTAATTGACATTTGTATTTGTACACTAGGATACAACACAGCACAAAGGTTGTGACTTGCGCCAGTGTACCCAAATGTGAAATGTTGAGTAATTTCCGAAGTTCACAGATTTCTATTATAATGGCAATAAACAAAACGTGGTGTGCATTGTATGTGTCTAATCATGTGTAAGTATCGTAAGCTATTGTTACAAATTTCCAACTAACCTCATTTGGATATTATTTTTTAATATAATATTACGAAAAATTGTATTAGAACCTGGGAACTGCAGGGCGTGGGTGCAAAATAATGTTATTTCATATTATTGTTTAATGACAATGTTTTTTTTATGCAGAGGAGATGTTTTGTTAATACAGAAGATTACGTGATTTTAAATGCACTTAGATAAATAATTGATGATTAATAAGTCATCCATATTATATGATTTTTAGTGTAAGAAACTATAGTATATTTAAATAAAAGTAAATTTAATAATTGTAATCGAAAGGATTAGTTTGGACTTCTAATTATGACGAAGGGCACAGATTCGCAAGTAATCTTCAAAAAAAATCTTTAAACAAACTTATATATGACTAGCGGTCCGCCCCGGCTTCGCTCGTGGTACATATTTTGCAATAAAAGGTAGCCTATGTTCTTTCTCAGGGTCTAAAGATTGTCTGTGCCAAATTTCATCAAAATCGGTCCAGTAGTTTATGCGTGAAAACAACAAACACACTAACACTTATCAAGGATCGGTGATAGGTAATATAACTCGTAAAAATTTCACGAGTTAATCTAATTAAAATTATTTATTTATTTCAGGCAACAATGTAGTTACAATTAAAAGATCTTAATATAACTTAAAACTTCGGCCCATATGAATTTAAAACTACTTAACTAATATATTAATATTACAAGCTTTGTCTGCGACGTGTGAACGTTAAGGTATTAAAGGTTTTGATTTTTAAACATTTATTTTGATGGCACATTGGGTAACGATGTATTGCGATGTCCGGTTTTGATGAAGTTTAACATTTGCGGTCAGTTCTAACCACGTGTATCAGGTCACACGCTGACAGTGTCCTTGCGAGTGTGTAATATCGCGGATCGGCTTACACATTACACAACTCTTAGCTTATAGTAGCCGAATATAAGTGAATATTAAGATATTTTTTTTATTTAGTTTTATAGCAAATTAGATTTTTTTAAGAATAGGAAAATCTCGATCACGGGAAGGGATGCGAACAATAACAAGATTTTTTTATTAAAGCACGTTTTTGATGTAGATTTCATGGTGGTGTTTTGATTGTACAGTTATATTTTTTGACACATCTATTCATTTGTTCCTACTTATTTAAGCTTTTTTCATTCAGCTAATATATAAAATACGTTTCATTAATGAAATCATTAAGTTTTTTTTTTAGAAATTATTTATTTATCATTCTATCAATTTATATGCCTATTATAAGGTTGTAATTATACAAAATACGTTCCATTTAACGTTTTGTAATCGAATCGAGCAAGTGATGTATCTGCATTGTAATACGAGATATAAGGATAATAGGTAGGTATCATCGCAAAATGTGAAGGGAACTATCTCTCTAAAACACGTACGAGAAGATAATTCACTGTGTATCAACACTTTTGATCGTTTATGTCTATAATACGTTAGTTAATAAATTAATAGATTCACTCTAGATGGTACATTATAATATTTAAGAGCATCTAAAAAACCCGTGAATATGTTTTTAAACATACATAATATTATATATGATAAAATAAATAAAAAAATTATATTTATTAGGGTTAATTTATTAAGGTATGTAATAGAGTTCAACGGGCTCGATATCTCTTTGAAGTTAAATTATCTAACCAATTTGTATGGCGTATATTCTTAAATAGTTAAGTAGTAAGTAGAGTCAATTTTACCGTCTTTATAAATGATTATTTATTACCAAGTAACTGTTTAAGGAATCTTTTATTATTAATAAATATTAATTAATTAATATTTATTCGAGTTTAAATTTGTGTGGATGAAACATGTACATATATTTCTGGTTAAAAGGCTTAAAAAACGTGGACTGAAGCTAGTAAAATAATTATTTTATTACGATTCAAAGAAAATATTTTTATATGAGCCAATGCCCAATACTTTTTCGTGCAATACACCAAGGTCTGGTCAAGGGTCTGTATTAGATTGCAGATTCGGTCGCCTTAAAAATTGGCCAATTATATTCGATTGCATACGCGTTCCTAATAGTTGTCGCAATGCCGACGTGATTTGAGTTTTAAATATCTAAAAGAACGGCTTTGTCGCAGTAGTTGTGATATGTGTGCTTTATATTAATTAACATGACTTAATTATATGTCGTTTGATACAAGTTATATGAATTAGTACGTTGGGTGAGCCAGATTACACGCTGGGAAATTGTCTAGTTACTGAAATTTTTAATAACACTGATAAACAAAGTAAAGGTTTGATTTTGTTTGATTGTTTGTTGTGATTTACTCAAAAGCTGCTCTATTAACCGATTATCAATATTATTTTATTGTTGATCAACGCGGGCAATGCTCGGACGAGATGTTAGTAACTAAATTTAGAGTATACAATATAATAATATAATGAACTAAAAACGATTAATACCTACTATAAAATTTCGGATTAATAAAAGCCTTTTTATAAGAAGGACTTCTACATGACACTGTCGCAGATGTTTAAACTTTCCGGAATCTTTCCAAAGCAGATGTCATAACCTTTAATTATAAGTTTGTGGGTCACGAACTTTACCACGTATAGGCCCAAGGTGATTTATCGGTGAAATTGTAATATTATCTCTTGTGTAATGTTAAATTTCTTGTTATTGTAATTGTTATTGTAATTACAAAATTGTAGTAACCATGTTTCTACATTGTATGAATAAAGCCTTCGTCGCGTACGAATGAGTGTCGTGTCGGTAACTAGAAGGAATTTTTACAAATAATTATTTATTGATACTGAAGGAATTTGAAAATTGGTGTGTATCACGAAAGGACTATATCAGACGCAATAATTGTTTGTTTTACCAATGAAGTGAGGTTTATGGTCGCTCAGTTATATATGTTATCTGTCCAATCATATATAACTTAAAATACGCTATTTACCAACGATGTTATTGAGTTAGGAACAGGAGAAAAATAATAATAAAAAAAACGACGTGTGGCACTCGGGGACTGCCGCGGTAAAGCTATTGCATCCTATGCATTCAAGCCACACCTCCGAGCCCGTCGGAGTGGGGAGAGTGAGGTTTTTTCGTTACGGAATTTCTCGATTCGGTCCCCGCGCTCAAGGCCCGCGATAGAAGCTATGCAATAGCTTAATAATATTGGAGAAAATTTAAATAAAATTGAATTTAATGAACTTTACGGGATATTTCCTACGATCTATTTGTTTATTTGGTCACTAGTAAAAAAAAAAAACATAATCGAAAAAACCAACCAAACCAAATCGTAAAAAATAAGGTAATCTAAAAAAAGTTAAGGATATATATTATATATTACCTAGAACTGAAAACGAAGCAAGTGCAATTTGTATTATTATTACTAGTATTTAATTTTATCTAGGTCATATCAACAAAAAGAGGATATTTAATTTTATAGCGCTATTATATTATGCCTGCAGAAGGCTACTAAAAATTATCATAAAGATAATAAACGAACATAAAACTTCGTATTGAAGCATTCGTGATTATCATACATCGTATTGTATTGTTTATTGAAATTCTACATAATATTATGTACTTACACTTTTTTGTCTTGTTTAATTATAATCCCAAATATGTGCTACGGCAACCAATTTCGACTGAGACTAGCCAACTGCGCAGGAGATATATTTTAGTACAGAAGTATACGCGAAATAACAAGTGAACACAGATTCTATTAAACAGAAGGAAGACAAGAACTGACGCTAGTAGTAGCACAGATAACTAAATAGTTAGTATGTAGTTGAAAGGATTCAGTTCTGTAGGTAATTGGAGTATATGACCCCCAATTAAGAATATATCGGGTGTTTTTCACTAACGGTAACAATACCACGTTTTGTATATAGAGTAAAAAGTTTGACAATGCACCTGTTTCAATTATATATGCAAGGGAAATAGATTAGTGAGAATTAGGTCTGTGAGAATGTTGTGTGCAAGATAATTGTGCGAAATAATTCATTTAATCGTTCGTATCACGTATATCCGATTTCTCGCATTCGAGGACGCTGGTTTGTTATCAAGACGGTATATAGATGTTAAGTGTTTTCTTAGCATTTATTTTGCATTTGTGATGAATTGAAATATATCGACTGACTGGTTGGCTTGGCTGGTAGTGGCCCCGCCTTCCAAATCAGAGGTTGTGGGTTCGATTCTCACCCGGGGCAAGTATTTGCTCTGTGTCTAGGTGCTAATTATCTACATAATTATTTATTTAAAATTATATATGTATGTTTATCAGCCATCTGCGAAAGCTTAGTATGGGATCGGATCGTGCCGTGTGTGGAAATTGTCCTGTTATTTATTTTATTTATTTATATAGCAATGACCCTTGTAATAAGATAATAAATATAGGTTAATTTTTAAGTACCTAATTGAACATTTTAAAACAACAATTTAAAAAGTCATAATAGTAAATAAGTAGTAACTATATTTTATTTCGTGCGTCACAATATTTCTTTGAAATTTGTATCAACTACAAATATTGCATTATTTGCTTCAAAAACATCGAAACTAAAATCACATTACCATTAAACATAAGAAACCGCTTTGCATCAATAGCCTTTTGGTATTTTCAAAAGGTACGGAGTTGCATAAATAAAGCTTCATGCCAAAGTTCAAAAGAGTTAAAATAATTATATCACGAAATATGGTATTATAGGTTAAGTGATAATTTCGCTGACGACCCACATTGTACAGAAAAGTTCAAATTTTCCTTTAATAAAAACCGATCCAAGTTATGTCATTCAACTCTAGTCATAATTTTTAAATGTAATGGACGTTCATTAATAAATAGTCTAAAGTACGTAACGTAAGTCTTACCGGATCTTAGATGACACAAACACACACTTATCTTGTTCACAGAACTTTTAAAATTTAATAACTTTAACTGCATGTATTAAGAATTATAATCCGGGCTATTTTTGCCGCAGTATAAATCAAATCTTTATATCACACATATACACAAACACCATTCAAAAATGAGCTAACATTTACCGATATTAACTATATATAAATTAATTTAAAAATAGCATTATTATAGGAATTAAGGATAAGTTTAATAGATTAGAAACTATAAATACCTCTAATTTCGATACATCTCTACCAGCATGAAAGACCGGTACACTTACGGTAGAAGTATGCACAAGTCCACCTTGAAACCTTTTAGTGTGAGTCGCAGGTTTTGAAATTATTTCACAAGCCAGGATGGATATTTGTCATGCATCTTGACTTTTTGACCCGCTACTTTGATGGTGTTTAATATTTTGTATTGTTAGTGGGCTTAAGTTTGTAATGATGTGGTATTTAAATTGTTAATTTTCTGGTGTGTAATATTTGGTGCATATTTTAATAGTTGTGAAAAGATTTTTTTCGGTTTTGAAAGGAGGTAATTCTTTAGCATTTATTATTTCTTATACGCGTGATCTTCTAGTTTGTATCCACTATGCTAATGGTAAGGTTTATACGTACTTTATATCGTTACAAATGTTCGCGCGATGTCGTGACAGTGAAGACTTTTATTTTGTATGAAAACTTATATTTTAACACTAGAGATCACTTAATAAATATAATTAACGAACTTAATTGTAATTGGTTAAGCCGTTTCGAAGGAGCTTTTAGATAAAAAAAAATTAATAACACCAATCTAAGTTGAGCAGCTGGGTGTTATATTTTTGAAATTTTTAATATAAATAATTTTAATAACCTGTTTATCGCGACTGATCTAGTTAAAGACAAATATCTATTACATCAGAAGGTCGTTCCCTTTTACTATTTATAATGATTTATACTGAATGAAAACAATTAGTGTTTCAAACGAAGGTATTTAATAAATTGAAGTATGAGTCAATTTATTAATAGTTTGAAAAATTTGCGTTTTTAATTATAATTGATTATTTATAATCATCATTAAATTAGTCGATTATCTAGTGACCAGCGCATGCTTAATTAATTTTTATTAGAAAAAATGCTATATTGAAAATTAATTTAAGAAGAAAGAATACCAATAGTCTTAATTTTAATTGTTTGTAAATTAATTACTTTTATGAGAGCTTTTAGTACCTAATTTTGTTAATTTATCTACCAAATTCACGAAAAGATATTAAGATGCACCCTATAAATATGTTTGAAGAAAGGGATTGCTTTATACACAAATTAAAACAAAATTCACTTGACATTTTATCTGAAAACGGATGTTTCTTTTGATCTTTTGATGATGTTAATTTTTATAAATATATTACAGCTAGCTTTCGATTGTAAAGGATGACATTATATCAGTATAAATAAATATGTATTTTGAAGAGAAAATTGTTAATAACGTATCCATAATTTACAATTCCGCGGCAGTAATTTTGTCATTGCATAAACAACGTATAGAGAAAAAAATAAAACGAGAGTGATATTCCATTCATGAAGATTTGTTGCGCTCGAGAAGGCTATGAGAACTGTATCATGATTCATGTTGTATAATCATTTAAATGTAAATGTTACGGTACACGTAAATGAGATTGTTTGAGAGTGAATTTTAATATTAATTTTTGATGATATACCTTTCGTCATATGGTTTTGTTTTTGAGATAATTAACCCAGTTTTTAAGTTGTCGCAGAATATTGTTCGTTTTGTGTTTTTGTTAAAAATACGCAAAGCGCGCTTTAAAATATTTGCAAAATATTAATTTAAGATACTTCAAAAAAGTATCTCTTTAAAAAATTGTCGTAACTTTTGGGAATAATACAATAAAACAGATTGCAAAAAATAAAAAAATAAATAATTACATATTATCACCACTACATCAAATATCGATCAACACAATATTTACCTATTATCCACAGTGATGCAATTCGCCGAGTAAAAGTAAATCACATCCCACAAAAACACAGTCACAACACTGGCACCTGTTATCCAACACTATCTCATTGTGAGCGAGACGCGCTATCCCCACCGGGGTGTCGCAACCCGGTGAACGGTCAATGTTAACGCAAGGGGTAACATTTGGATAATGTATCTTGTACGTTATACCTGGCGCGGCCTAAGATGATCCCTATGACAGTTCGTCTTAGTGATTGCTCGTATGATGGATCGTGTCGATACTTTACTATTTTATAGGCAAAGGCGTGGTTTGCATTCAGCCACCTCGGTAAACATGTTTTTACAAATATTATAAAATGAATTTTTAACGTCTATTATGTAAACGAAACGGTAAGTAAAACGAAAGTTTTCCAAAACATAAAAATACACCTTATCATTTTCTCGTAATTTTTAACCCATTTAACACAGTGTATATTATTTTATCATGAAAATGGAATCCCCCATTTAATTTTTCTAAAAAACTTATATTATCATAGGTAAGTAAATTAAAGCGAACGGTAATTATTAATTAAGTATGCTGCGATCTTCTGTTCCATTCAATAGTGAATGAACTATAGCTTAAGTATGGAAAAAATGTGAACTCGTTTCCATTATCGAAATTTGTTTATCGATACTTTCCGCACTAGTCGATAAATGCCAACGATGTAAGTTTTGAAGGACGTAAACGTAAAGTCAGATTGATATAATTTCTCGTAAATGATAAGAATTGTTATAATTCCAACGGAATATCATTGTAATAGGATAAAGCTACGTAAAAATTAATAAATGCCATTTTTAGACGCCTCCAATACGTTTCTAATTTAATGGTGACGCCATTACAAGTTTGTCTCTTGAGAATAACTGTCAGTGTCATAGGGATCATCTTAGGCCGCGCCGGGTATAGTTCCTTATTGCATAATGTGGGTACTAATGGCGTGGTCTGATTGGGGTGTAATGATTATACTATGGCGTAGGTGACGTAGGTAGGTACTGACGTGATCAGAGTTGGGGATGCTCTGTTAATCAGGTCTAATTGTTCATTATTTAATGTGAATAACG
Source organism: Colias croceus (assembly GCF_905220415.1). Lineage (NCBI taxonomy): Eukaryota > Metazoa > Arthropoda > Insecta > Lepidoptera > Pieridae > Colias > Colias croceus. The sequence goes on from NC_059555.1 coordinate 3,848,562, forward strand.
TCATTATAATTCAGTAATTATAATCAAATTATCGTTATCCGTCGATTAAGGGTACCACAATTCTCGAATGAGTTATATATAGCGAATTAAGTATGCAGTAACAGATTGATGAGTCTTCAGTTGGTAAAAAAGTTCATAAAAAGTAGAGACAGAAATCGTGTTTGTACAAAATTATGAACGGAAAACGCAAAAACAAAATCTGGAGCTGATTTTGAAATCAATTCTCATGTATCTGTCTATATTGTCTTCTTATATGTTCTGTAATTTATCCATCGATACATCCTTTCTTCAAACCTACTCAAATTAAATCGTATAGAAAGTTATGTGCGACTGGCTCATTTTCCACTCCAAAAACCTATTACGGATTACTATCGATCGAAAAATCGCGGCATATTCGCACTTGACTGATCTTTACAAGAGTTAAAAAAAAAATCTCAGCTCATTGTTACCAAACTGCCAAAAATATAATAGAAGTGAGATAGCATTCTTTACGCGCGTTGCCCAAGATAATGTTTGATCCGAACAAACTTGCGCAAAACGACAAACCCAAAAATTATCTTGCAGGAAACCAATTGTGTTGTTTATAAACAAACTAAATGACTAACTACAAGAAATGTCTTAATAGCAAAAGAAATATGTGATGGACCATTTAATATATCGAACAATTACTATGAGAAGCATATAATTATGTTATTTTAAAAAAGGGTATTTTGTAATTTTGAATTGATATTTTCATTCAAAATGTAAAAATTTATGCTTGTTATTAAAATCAAAACGAAATAATTATAAAGATTCATTAAATTCTTAGGCATGAAGGTTATGTTCTTCTTCATAAAGCTTGAAGGCATGATTTGAAAAAAAAAAAAAATGTTCAGAATCAAAAATCCTTGCGCTACAATACCGTGTAGTGCAGTAAGTATTTTAATGTTTTATGTAATGTTTTGAAATATTATTTTTGTATAAAATTAGTTTACTCCATTGCTTAATATAAGGGTTTCCGGCATAAAGTGGGTAAAGCCAACGTTTAGTTGCTGTCATGTGTAATACATAAATTTCATCACGATCTAGGAGTAAAAACTTATACCAGTGTAATTCCTCGATTATGCAGTTATGTAGCTCTTATACAATAATAATTATTGGCGTCCATGATTATTTATTAATGTTTCTTACTTTGCAAAGTTTGCTTGTAACTTGTAGAACCTTAAGAAATACTTTAAATTTTTATATTTATTCAAATGTTCAAAAAACTTAGTCATCAAACGAGCGAATGCTCATTTTAACCCCGCTATGTCAAATTCTTTTAGTTTAAACAGACGTAGAGCATTCTTTCGTTGATCTGAGTGCTTACAAAAAGATTGTATGCAATGTTCTAATACTGAACAACACTGAATACTAGTTTTCGTTTACACTGAAAGATCACCAAATAATGCCCTTGCTTCTAGCTCTAGCTCTGTTCGTCTGATGTAATACACCGTAAGATGACTTTCTTATAAATTACTTACTAATGAATGTCATAAATGAGAAGCAATATACATAACTAGTGCGTACGTGCGGTTTGTAGTGTGCCCACTGCCTTTCCTTTTCAAGATCGTCAATTTGGCAACTCGACCGTGGCTTGTTTGAGGAAAACCCAGGTGACATGAATAGTGTAGCAAATACGATAAGTGTGGTAGCTGTTTGAAGTTTTGTTTACTCATCGGTATATGTTTATGATAATTTGTTTATTTAGATTGTTCGCTTGTGTGTTTAGATTTTTTTATAGCTGGATGATCACGTTGTAGTGCTGAAAATTTAAATAATACTAGCGGTCCGCCCCGGCTTCGCCCGTGGTACATATTAACGTTTTCTCTACATAAGAACCATCCTCGTACTTCAAGGAATATAATAAAAAAAGAATTATCGAAATCGGTTCAGCCGTTCTCGAGTTATGGAATTACAACGAAAAGTGGCATTGATTTTTATATATTAGATTTCTGGACAGTAGTAAGATTCTTTGTAAAGTTTAAAATGGTTTTAAGTTGGATATTTGCAATAAATCAAACAAGAAATGACATTGATGGTTTGGAATTATGTTTAAATTAGCTTTCCGCCGGCGGCTTTTCCCGCAGTGTCTAATGAATTATACAAGCTACAAAACCTAATAAATTATACATATAAACCTTCCTCTTCTATCACTTTATTAATTAAAAAAAAACTGCATCATAATACGTTGCGTAGTTTTAAAGATTTAAGCATACATATTATATAGATAGAGATAGCGTTTTTTTATACTATGTAGTGATAAATAACATTTTTTTTGTAATCTAATATATAAAAATCAATGCCACTTTTCGTTGTAATTCCATAACTCGAGAACGGCTGAACCGATTTCGATAATTCTTTTTTTATTATATTCCTTGAAGTACGAGGATGGTTCTTATGTAGAGAAAACGTAAACATGTACCACGGGCGAAGCCGGGGCGGACCGCTAGTTAATTATAATAATTTTGTAAATACGTCTCCAACAAAACAATGGATGCGCCATAAAATATCTAGGTTACACTGTTGTTGATTGCGTAGCGGAACATAATTAATTATCTTATCTGATGCTGCTTTTGCAGACCATTTATATCAAGTAACGAATCTTCTCCTTACATGGATTTATAAGTACATAACTAGCGGTCCGCCCCGGCTTCGCCCGTAGTACATATTCACGTTTTCTCTACATAATAACCATCCTCGTACTTCAAGAAATGTAATAAAAAAAGAATTAACGAAATCGGTTCAGTTGTTCTCGAGTTATGCGCTTACCAACACATTTTGCGATTCATTTTTATATATAAGATTTACTATCTTTATTAAAAGTAGGTTAAAGAAGGAAAAACTATTATATCAAGGGAAGAAAGGGAAATCAAACACTGATAGTTTTAAAATACATTTATTTGAATCAATAGTAAAAATAGTGCATTATTAAAAATTAAATTTCTAAACAGTTCGGTTCGCAACAGATGATAGTCGTAAAATTAAATTAAATCTCAAGTTTCATCAGAAATTAATCTACAGTTAATTGCTGTGACTCAAAACGTTCATCTATACATATAATAAAATCGTAGGAAAGTCAAAACTGTACATTGAATATTTTTTTAAAAGAATACCTGGGCCGTGATCTATAATCGATATAGAAGCCAAAAACATAGTTTTTAGAATTTTTGTCTGTTTGTCTGTTTGTCTGTTTGTCTGTTTGTCTGTTTGTCTGTATGTTTGTCCGAGCTAATCTCGAAAAGTACTGCATAGATTGACTTCAAATTTTGCATGAATATTACTAACAGGTCGGGTGAGGCTATAGGCTACATATTATCAAGCTATCACCTACGGGGGAGGAGCTGTGAACCTTTATTTTTCTTACGTATTCCGTGTATTACGACAGCGTACAATCTAAAGACTCATATTTAAATGTTGGTTTCGAGTAAGCCATGCTATTATCTAGCTTTACAAAATAAAAACTATGTCATTAACGTAATTTGGGCAGAGAAACAGTTTAATGAATTTAGTAGTATAAAAGACAAATTAGAAACAGCGCCATCTATTAAATGTTATAAAAATCAAATCAATTTACACGTTAACTATTGGAAATTAATAATCAAATGACGCATATATAAATGTTGTTTGACAATATCTAGATTGACACTATAAAAATTATGCCATTTGAGTAACTTGGGAAGAGAAACATAGCTTAAAGAATGTAAGTTGTATAATGTTAATTTTGTAACAGCGCCATCTATGAGATTTCGTAAAAATCAAATCAATTTACATGTTAACACTACTGAACACAATGTTAAAAATTAATAATTTAAATATAATTATGTTATTTATTTATTTAACTCTTTAACCCCTAACTTCCGTTCCCTATAAGATATATTTCGTGTAAATAATAAACTACATTTTTTTTAAAGTGAGGGTACTTATATGTTTATTATTTTAAGTAAAAATAGACACCATTATCTACAGTTAATCTAATGATTGTGTTCCAAAGAGTATAATAATATATTGTTGTGTTCATTAGTTACAATTTTTAAAATCTTCGTGTTTTATAAATTTACTAGCTTACCGCCCGCGGCTTCGTCCGCTTTGTCTAAAACCTAATAAATTATGTACTAAAACCTTCCTCTTGAATCAGTCTATCTATTAAAAAAAACCGCATCAAAATCTGTTGCGAAGTTTTAAAGATTTAAGCATACAAAGGGACATAGGGACATAGGGACACAGAAAGCGACTTTTTTATACTATGTAGTGATATTTATAAAGCGATTGAATGCCATAAAACCAAAAATATCAAATGCAATCTTCGTGTTTTGTGAATTTTCACCATCATGCGTTCCCACAAAAGGTAAGTTGTTACTTACAGGTATTTATTGAAATGAAATGAAATGAATGATTCTTTTATTATTTTGAGGTGCATTGGGAACAGAAGTTTTTGATAAATTTTTATTTGTAAGTAAGTAGCTTTTTTTATAGATATACAGTTAACTTTTGATTTTTTTATTCAATGCTAATAAAATTATATCGCCTTTGGAAGACGATTTCTGCTGATATTTTTACTACACCACTTGAAAATTGATGATTTGATGATAAAGACAGTAGCAGCGAGGATTAAGTGGAAATTAGTAATCATCCGCTTCGTCAATTTTTGACTGAAGTTAATGTCCAACGTCCAATGGTTCAATCATTGGAAGTATCTCGGGAAATTTTGGAGGATATTTTTCAGGAAGGAGGGGCAGCCAACCACATATCAAACTACTACGTTTTAGTACCGAAAAAAATGTTATTGCCAAATGAAACGTAAATTTTGCACTCACAACTTTACAAGTAATGTTTTTATTTTGACTTTGCGGTTATCTGATTATAATATTTATCGTTATGGCTATCGACGTACCGACCGTACTGGGATCAGAGTAGGTACATGATATACAGTTCATCATCCAGGATTGCTTAGAGCATTTTCACACTGAAAAAGATATTTTCTTTGAATCGTAGTTGCTTCATTTATTTATTTTTAATCATTTTACATAATATGTTTTATATTTTATAAATATATCATTTTCATTATTTAAGTAGATAAAATAAATTATGTAACGGTTTTATAAGAAAACACATTATATTTGTTAGGCGACCGCGACGGTGATTTCTTCCAGGCAAAAGAAATCATCTTCAGGATGGAATCATCCTGGATCATCTTCAGAATCATCTTATGAATCATCTTCAGAATCATCTTCTGAATCATCTTCAGGATGGAATCATCATCATGGATCCAGATGGGGGTCAAGTGACGCGGGCCACGTACCACAAACATGCTTAGTTTGTGGTATCGAGCGCGAAAGATAGTCATCGTGTTTTTAGTAAAGTTACTATGTAAACTAACGTAATTTAATACTTAGGTACATATTCTATAATGGTGTGCTCAAACTGTTAATCTACATTTAATTTAGATTATTATTTGATACTAAGTAATGTAGAATTTAAACCACATTCATGTTTTCTTCAGATTTTAAGATTTTCTTATCAGAGTGTTCAATTTTAATGTAGTTAAATTTTATAAGAGACAATAATTAAGAAAATTTTAAAATAAAGTGTCACGTATTTTTTTTAAACAACGAATGACGAAAAACGACCTAATCGCGGACGAAGTCGCGGGCAACAGCTAGTTCAATAGTAAAAATATATGCTTTGAAAGTGTTACTTAATATCACGTCTCGTAAACGCAAGTCAAGGAATTTCTTCACAGTGTCGTCTAACGAAATTCCACAAGGCCAATGCTGCAAGCATGGAATACATTCTGATATATTCAATCTTGAATATATAAATATAGGCTTACAATATTATTGTTAGAAATAACGTTTTTTAATTGCTCAATAACCGTTTGTAAATTACCGAAAATTCATGTTCACGTATCATACAAATTATTTTTGCGTAGTCGTAAAAACGCAGTTTGCTTTATTTAAATTATCGCTAGTAAGATAAAAGTGAATATTTTCTAAATTATAGCTCGTCTCTATGTGTGTTTTGATTTATAATTAAATCGACACCTTTTTGAGCTACTACCAGAGTGGATGCCATAGTATTTCCTCCCGGTATAGTAGGCATAATGCTTGCATCGATAACTCTGAGGTTTTTCATACCATGCACTAATAGATTTTGGTTAACAACTGTTGTTTTGTTCTGTTTTGGTCCCATTTTAGTGGTTCCAACTGGATGATAAATTGTAGTTGCCATATGTCTTACATAACATTTCCAATAATCTTCACTATCGAATGAATACTTTGCACAATATGGTATTTCTACATGCATAATTTCTAATCCAAAAGCCTTGAATGATTCAGTTTTCTCCAGTTTGTGTACAAACTCAATAGCCTTTAAAAAAGAAAACATATCGTCTGCATGATCGAGATAATTGGTATCAATTAAAGGCACTCTAGGTAGTGTTTTAGATAACAAAATTCGACCTCTAGACTTCGGATGTAATAATGTAGGATAAATACCGATTAGATCGTGCTCAGCGTTCAATGCCTCGATCGCTTCAATGATTTCTCTTTTATAACTGATGCCTTCTAAATAGGGTTTTAATGTAAATACATCTTTTTTGGTAAAATATGTATGATGAAACTGAATATCGGGATAATCTGATGCGTTTCTTGTGTCTATGAAACCGGTGAAATCTGTAATGCCAATTTTTGAAAAGGGACCGGTTTTTGTAAGCATGTATTGAATCAATAATGACGTAACCACTTCCATAGGTAATTCAACATTTAAATTTGTTTTTAGAAACAATGGAAGCAGCAAATGATCCTGTAGATTTTCACCGACAGGTAGATCAATGATATTTTGAATGCCCAATGCGTCTAGATGATATTTTGGCCCGATTCCAGACTGCATAAGAATCTGTGGTGACGCAATGGATCCTGCAGCAACAATTATCTCTTTATTAGCCATTATATTCATAACATCTCCATTTTTGTGTTTTATTTCGACACCAATTGCTCGCTGATTCCTCTTGTCTATAATTATTTTGTTGGCCAATGTATTTTTCATAATGTGCAGTTGCTTCTTATCAACTAAAAACACTTTAGCTGTGTTTAAACGTTTACCGTGTCTCGTAACTAATTTTGCTTTTTTAGTACCTATTAAACATTCATCGCCCTCGTAATTATAAGACTTATACCCTAACTCCTTCCACGCGTTATCGAGGACATCGTACCAATGATTTTTATAGCTTTCAGCTTCCACAGAAGATAAATCGAATAAATGCTCTTGTTTCTCGAAATATTTTAACAAGTTCTCATAGCCCCATTCTGGATTTAAGTCTTCCCATTCTTCAAAATCTTTTGGATGGCCTCTAACATAAATCATGGCATTAATGGAGCTAGATCCGCCCATACCGCGACCTTTACTCCAAATACAGCTCTCATTTACGAAGCCTAAGCAACTATTTTTACTGGACAATGTTTTGTAGTACCAATCGATGTCTGAGTTGTGATTTAGAAACAAAAATGCTGGTATCTGTAAATGAAAATTGAGGATTAATGTGATGTCATTTCTCAATAAAAATAACCATAAAATAGACATAATTTCAATAATGTGCTTAGTTATTGTTCAGACTATGCTTATATAATTTAATGGCAGATCATTCTTTAAAATTACAATTTTTGAATAAAAATATTAATTATACCTCACTGTCGATTCCAGGGTCATCCCCTGCTTCTATAAGTAAGACAGAACCAATTTTTGCTTTTGAAAGTTGACTAGCCACTAAAGATCCTGCAGATCCTGCGCCTATTACAATATAATCGTAGGAAGCTTCTGGAAAAAAAAATCTAATTTTAAATTATTCAATTTTGATAAAATATTGTGATAAATATTAAATTCTGGTGTTTGTTGCACGAAGTTGCGCAATTGTTATTATTGCAGTATTTACACATATACAGTTGAAAAACGAAATCTATCATATTATGTAAATATGTTTTTATTACCTGAGTTTTCCAGAATTTTCATAGAATTGTCTGGTGGCCAGCGGTAGTCATTGAAAATCGAGCAATGAGCGGTTATCAGTGTAGTGATGGCATTAAGAAATAAACCACCACTTGTTCCAGCAAATGCTGATGGGCACACTGCTGATATGTTTGCTTGCATTTTAAGCCAATTGTTTTTTTTTTTTTACTTTTTCTTGAATCAAGAAAAAAATGCTCATTAGTTGCCCATACTTCTCAAAGTTCTAAACTATTATATGGTTAAAGGAACCGCTCAGAGCTATAAAATATTATCACTCATGAAACAATATATCACGATCACCTTTAATGCCTCAATACACATGAAACTATATACCTGTTAGGAATCCAATAAAACAATATTTAATATAAATTACTCTATATTTAAATAATTATTTACAAAATGTAAGCATAGAAAAAACAACGACTTATAACCTAAATGTTAAGGCTCTTCGTTAGAGCACAACATTTACTTTTACAAATTTTTACTTTTTTCTATCATAATATGTTTTACATTTCCTACGAGGTTTTGATGGTAAGTTTTTATTTGTATGATGTTTATTTCTTATAAAATTTGGTTTACACGATTGACATTGCTGGTCTTGAAGTAATTCCCAACACGGATAGTCTGGTGGATAAAATAGGTTATAGAACGGCCATGTAAAAGTTTCATAGGTTAAAAGTGGGTAGTATTGATTATATGGTCTATACTGTGTCTGTTGTGGTCTATTGTAAGGAATGTAATAGTAATTTTGAGTATTTAATGAAGCTGGTGATTGCTGATAAGGTGGTGCCGGTTTATGTTTAGGTTTCTTCTTTATTTTTTTACGGGAAGACTCTGTATCACAGTCGTTTCTTGCTTTTGGTGACTGTGGCAATACGTTTGGTTTGGTTTCATTTTGCTTGGACGTTTGATTAACTCGCTTTATGGGATACTGTATAGGCTCATCCATAGATAAGTAAGTAAATAGATTTGCAGTTTCATTAAATACATCTGGAACGCCATTAGCTTTCTGGTTTTTAGTTGTAGATTGGTCATGTGCTGATCTTACGTAATTTTCAGCAGGACAATATAGTTCCTCAATTTTTGTAAACCAGTCCTCTTTTATCATATCAGAAGCTTTCTCGGCAATCATGATTATTGGTGCGTTTGTGTTTCCACTGACAATATTTGGCATTATACTTCCATCCACCACTCTTAGATTCTTGATGCCGTGAACCTGAAATTTTATAAATATAGCTGATCAATATTTATTGCGTATATGTATTATTTTATATGCAGTTTAGCTAAATGCTCATCTGATTATGTGTTCAATGTTTATGGAACAAATTTTTTTCTCATCATAAAGACACTTATCGGAGAGGCACAATTTATAAGAGAAGATTTAATTTTACATTGTATCGAGTAATAAATAGGTATATTTAACCTTTTTACATATTTTTAGGCAACGATTTTTTTTAATATTACAAACTATTTGAAATATTACGTACTTGAATTAGGGTCCCATCGTTTAGATGTAGGTTCTATGAATAATTATTTATAGATTATATATAAGAAAATAATAAAATTACTTACTCGTAGTCTTGCATCTACGACAGCTTGCGGATTGTCCACAGGACCCATAGCGCATGTTCCCACAGGATGGTATATGGTTAAGGAATGATGTCTCGCTTGACACTCCAAATGTTCGTCTGACATTAATTCATGTTCTGCACACCCAGGATTTCGATTAGGATTTGGTCTCGTTTTTAGCTCTTTTAATGCTGGCTGCTGTATTAATTCTTGAACAAAGCGCGCTCCCTCTATCTGAAAACCAATACAATTCAAAATAAAAATTCAAAACAAAATAAAAATTTATAAAAAGAATCATAAAAAATAGACATCAAATCCTTACCAGTCTTGCAACATCTTCAGGTACTGAAAAATAATTAGGATATATACGCGGTGGAGAGTGTGGGTTTGCGTCCTTTAATTTCAAATATCCTCGACTCTTTGGTCTTATTAATAGTGGTACAATAGAAAAGGATGGTTCTAGTAAAATGTCTTCATATAATTCTGCATAAGTTTCGTCAGTAATCCCATTAGCACGTTTTCCAAACAATCCACCGTCCATATTATCTGCAGTAGGCGCTATAAATAATTGAATGTCTGGGTATTCCTCTGCTGGGTCTTGGTATTTAGTATTAATAAATGCCATTGCTTCTGCTTCCATCATACTGTATAGTGGACCTTTTTTATTGTAAACAAAATCTATTAAACTGCCAATAGAAAATATTGTAGCTAGATTGAAACAGTAATCTGTGCCGTTCGTTAATGGATTCTCAAATAAAAATGAATGTCCACCCATTGCTACGTGATCTTGTAAATTTTTTCCAACGCCAGGAAGATGTACTATGGGATAAATGCCTACATCTTTCAATTCTCTACTATCACCAATACCTGACAGCATCAGTAACTGCGGTGATTGAATCGCACCAGCTGACAAAATGACCTCTTTGGATGCTTTTACTATGCGGGTGTGTCCGTGTTTTGTGAATTTGACACCGTAAGCTCTATTATATTCATCAATGAGAATCTTTTCAACTAATGAATGTACACTTACGTGGAGATTTGGCCTTTTTGCTGCTAATCTGAGGTAAGCTTTTGCAGTACTACATCGAAGACCATCACGTACAGTAGCGTGAGATCTAGTAAATCCAGTTTGATATTCACCATTCACATCCACAATATCATAACCAAATTGTTTAGCTGCTTCTAGTATTTTTCCTGTTATTGGTTGTTCGAACCTAAAATATTCTACTGAAAGTGGCCCTCCAACAGCATGATAAGGGCTATTTTGATACTCTGGAATCCTCATGTCTTCGGCTTTTAGGAAATATTGAAGAATTTCATTGTAAGACCATCCTGGATTGCCCATGCTTGCCCAATTATCGTAGTCTCGTTTATTTCCACGAATATATAACATAGCGTTTAAAGCACTGGATCCACCCAAAACTTTTCCCCTCGGCCATTTACATCTATTGTCTATCATGCTTAAGCAGTATTCATTGCTCGGTTCTGTCACGAATTTCCAATCAATAGACGATGTTTGTAGAACTGGGAACATCACTGGCACGTCCGAAAGTACGTTTTCATCTTGTCCGGCTTCTAGTAGTAGAATGTTCCATTCAGGATTTTCCGAAAGGCGATTGGCTAGTACTGAACCAGCAGATCCACCGCCGACGATGATAAAATCATAACAATCATATAATTGTTCTAGAGGTGTGTCACGAACGCGATTTTCAGCATCCTCCATGTCTGGTCTGTAAAGGTGTATGGCCATACGTAAAACTATTAACGAACCGAGTCCAGGTAAAAGGCCAAACATAATCCTTGTACTGGTTATAAGAGGATTTATGGAATTTATTTCATTACTTGCCATGTTATAAACACAAATGAATCACAGTTGAACTCTGACTGATTTGTATTATAAAAATATGTGGATTGAATGATACAGCTGATTAGACAAATTTATTGTTCATTGAGGACATCGTCACTTTGGGTAAATACAGATTAACTTACATGACGTGTAATATACAAATATAAATTGCAAAGAAAAATTATATTTGTATTAAATTTTTATAAATAAGTCCATATTGTTTTGAAATTGAATCAACACAAAATTTAATGTGTTTTTAAGTATGTAACTTTATAAAAATATCTACTACATAATTAATGTGGCTCAATAAATTTGCAATGAATAATAAATTCTTATAATAATAAATTATAACCAATGAAATGAGGTCATTTTAGGAAATAAAAAAAAAATTAAAATGAACTTCATATAAATAACAAAAAAGAAATTATGTTTTCATTATACGTTTTTCATAAAAAATATATCATAAACTAGCGGTCCGCCCCGGCTTCGCCCGTGGTACATGTTAACGTTTTCTAGATATATTTCTATATAAGAACCATCCTCGTACTTCAAGGAATATAATAAAAAAAGAATTATCGAAATAGGTTCAGCCGTTCTCGAGTTATGCGCTTACCAACACATTTTGCGATTCATTTTTATATATAAGACTAGCGGTCCGCCCCGGCTTCGCCCGTGGTACATTTTTACGTTTTCTCTCCATAAGAACCATCCTCGTACTTCAAGAAATGTAATAAAAAAAGAATTAACGAAATCGGTTCAGTTGTTCTCGAGTTATGCGCTTACCAACACATTTTGCGATTCATTTTTATATTATAGATTAATTCATTGTTTTCCTACTCTGTATATTTTCATCGACGAAGGTATTCGGTATCAGCAATCTGTACACTATACCTGTAATGCAGTGTTTATACATTTACTACATTTACTTTTAATTATATGTTATTGCAATATTTGTAAGAATGCATAATGAATAAAGAATTTAAAACACATAAAATGTATGCAACATAACTGACTGATAATATCGGTTCAATTTTGGTGCAGAAATTAAATAATGAGATTATGATCTATATACATATAATAGGAAATAATCATCAATTTTATAGATTGCAAAATGTAATTGCATTGTGGAAAGTACTAATTGCTTTTATGACCTTAGTGTTTATATTACTATATCAGAATGGTAACTATTAAAATTAAAAGACTGGATAATTAAAAATGAATATAAATATTTTTTTTTATTTCATTTATTTTTCTTAATATTAAAATAATAAGTTAGAATAAATTAAATAGTTGAATTATGTACAATTCTAAATTCTAATAATATTTTTCTTATTAATACTGTTTTGTACATTAAATCACAAATAATATCTGGAACGTCTACGCTTCAACCAAAACTCTTTGATCATGTCGCTGCCCTTTTCTCCGATCATAATTATTGGTGCATTAGTATTTCCACTCACTAAATTGGGCATTATACTGCCATCGATTACCCGAAGGTTTTTAACTCCATAAACTTTAAGCTCAGGGTCGACTACCGCTTCTGGATCCCAGAATGGACCCATTTTAGCTGTTCCCACTGGATGGTAGATGGTACATGTGTACTGACGAATCATACATTCCCAGTAGGGGTCAGAATATCTTGGTAGACTTCTACAAGCGGGGAAAAGATGATGATTCAATATTGAACCGTATCTTTGGAAGGCCTTAGTTCTTGATACAGCTACAGCAATTTTCACGCCTTCGACTAAAGTCTTCACGTCCATTTCATCTGTTAAATAGTTTGGATAGATATAAGGATAGTCGTATGGATTAGCACTTCGCAGTTGAATATAACCTTTGCTTCTAGGACGTAATAACATCGGTATTATACTCCAAACGTCCATGTTATTTATAGGTCTGAATACAGCGTCGTAAAACTTTTCAGTTAATCCGTGTACCTTTCGTAATTGCTCTCCTCCGTCAGAATTAGTGGAACCAGATATGAAATGAAATTCTATATCAGGGAAATCGTCTGATGCGTTGACATATTTAGTGTTGACAAATCCTAAACCTTCCACTCCACCCATTATTGTTAAAGGTCCTTCGCCTAATACGGCGTACTGCATGAGAGTGCTCACAGTATGTAATCTGTGTTCAACAATAGACATTGGCTTGTTTATCATGAAAGCCAAACCACCTAAACCGATATGATCTTGAAGGTTCTTTCCCACTTGAAGATTTTGTATTAAAGGTATGCGATGTTTTGCTAATTCTTCAGCTGGACCAATCCCAGACAATTGCAATATTTGAGCAGAGTTGATCGTACCCGCTGACAAAATCACTTCCTTCCTTGCTCGTATACGATAAATCTTTTTATTTCGAATAAACTCTACACCGAAAGCTATTTTTGTTCTTGGATCGATTAGGATCTTTGTAACAAAAGAGTGCATAGCAATGTGTAAGTTTGTACGATCTTTAGCCGGTCGTAAAAAGGCTTTGGACGTCGAGCAACGGCTACCACGACGCAGCGTTCCTTGTGCCACCATAAAACCGGTTTGGTTTTCGCCATTTATATCACGATTTAAATATCCCATTTCTAGACCAGCTTCAATAAAACTGGATACTAGAGGAGTGTGATATGGAGATTCAGCTACGGTCATATATCCTCCTGTACTATGATATGGTGTTTGGGCCAGATAAGGATTTTGATTATCCTCTGATTTCTTGAAATAGTAGAGTACGTCTTTGTATCCCCAGCCCTTATTGCCTTGAGCTTCCCAAATATCATAGTCCTTTTTGTTTCCTCGCAAATATAGCATGTAATTCAAAACGGAACTGCCACCGAGAACTTTACCACGCGGCCAATTACATCGACCACCTTCCATAGCTGAAAAATAAGAACATGTTTTTATTTATTTGTCTAGGTAAATCATCCTGCAGTGACGATGAGGATGATTCATTTCAAGTTGAAAGGATTGAACATGACGTATAGTGTATACTCTCTTACGCAATTTTCTAGTAACTCTATTCGTCAAATTTATGTATGTAGGACAAATGTATATAAGCGATCATGATTTATGTAATCAAGCACGCCTGTCAGTGCTGGTGTAATGTTATATAGAATCAACGGATTATCTAATTCAAAGGGTACATACAAAGTATTCGGATAGCATGCTAATTTGTTAGTTTGCATGTTGTTGATTACGTTACAATACGTATTTGTGTACTGTTATATATTTTGTTGTATCAGTTTCTTGGAATGCATACGATATTATTTCTTAACACGATATTTAGATTGAGTGTATTTAACGATTGAGTTTATAATAATACTTTCATGAATATTCAATATTATTTAAATTAAAAAGTAGGTTTATGACCTTGATAAGAATATTCAAACTTTTAAAGACAATAATAGCCTATATTGTTTCCATAACTACTTGACACAAAAAAAATTATGAGACAATTTGTTGTTTACCCAAGCAACTGGTCCCTTGGGGTTCAGTCTTATACTTCCAATCCAGTTTGCTGAGCTGTAGATAGCCAGCTAGTAAGGGAACGTCAGATATCTCGGTTTCATCTCCACCAGCTTCCAGGAGTAGTACATTCCAATGCCCGATTTCTGATAAGCGGCTTGCTACTACTGCACCTGTAATTTTTAAATAAATAATGTTAACAGAAGGTCATTTTTCTGGTTTATTGTATAAATTTTCTGATTTACTGTTCGATTTAGTCAATAAATTTGTCTTAATAGAGAAATTACTGTAATTGTATATCTGTTAAGTTTCTTTCCTGCATAATGTCCAAGTCAAAAAAAGTAGGCGCGCCATTATTATGTAAAGCGAAGTTCATGAAACTTTTATATAACAATCTTTTTACATTTAATATTTAAGTAAAAGGTAATAACGCAACGTAACGTGTAAAGATAAAGGCAATTTTCTCTAAAGCTTATAATCTGGAATGTCCTAAGTAAATTTTCTCGCAAACATTTTTTAGAGTAAAATTTTAGAATATGAAATCTTTACACTTTTCAGAATTAGTTACGAAAGTAGAGTAGGTACAATACCATATAAATTATGTCTTTAAAATAATTATCAAATGAAGTATCAAATACTCACTGACCAGCAGAACCGGCGCCGATTATGATGAAGTCATATTCTGGTAGTATTCGAGCGTCGCCTATATCGGCTGGTCTTCCTTCAGGGTCGGTTTGGTCAAATTGGTAATACGCTATAGCCGCTACCAACATCGGGATGAACCAGGCTACCTGAAATGGGTAGTTTATCAAAGTCATATGTCTTTAAAGCTGATGATCCATTGTGAGAGATATCATATTAGCAAAATGGACATTGAAAATTGCCACTAGTATTTAATTGGTTGTTTTTCCACCTTTTTCTTGCTATATCCCAATTGAATGTGATATGAATTTAATTTTTTTTATAGTCTTTTATAGATATTCCAGTTAAATAATTCGAAAGAAACTTTAACCAATATTAAATGAGTTGTTTTCGAAGTGGTTGGTACACTTTACAAAGAATTATAATATGGTTGTGAATTCGTAACATGTCATTTAAAATAAGGTATTATTTTGAGAATTTCACCTCGCGATCGTGATACGCTTTTTGATTCGTAAATATTACTTTCATTTAATTGTTAGTTATCATTTAATGTATGGGCTATTCACCAATCAGTATAATCACAAATAAGTGTTTTTATTTGAACCAGTTCACGAGATTCGTGCTTTATCCCATATAAACTCTTCATCTGTGAAATATAAAGTATAGATTTGATTAGTTACCTGCGTGCCTGCAGCGGCGATCGCAGTGCCCGATATCACGTCGGCAGCGGCGTTCACTATAGCACTCATGTTTTCTGAAATTATGAAAATTTATAATCAGTTTTCTGGAAATTGATGATCACTTTTCTAGACTCATGCAAGTTTATGATCTGTTTTCTAAAATCATGCAAATTAATAATCAGTTTTCTGGAAACATGCATAGTTATGATCAGTTTTCTGTAAACATGTCAATTTATATAATCAGTTTTCTGTAATCATGCAAATTTATAACCAATTTTCTGAAATCATGCAAATTTATGATCAGACAGTTAAATAATGTTAATGCTTTGTCATTTAGCATGACGGAAATAGTATTGACTGTTTGACAACGGAACTTGGGAGCAAAAACGGCAATTTATTTAACATGTAGATTTATTGGTTTGTTACATTGTAGGATTCTAACGTGAAGCGAATAGTTGGTTATGTGATATGGCGAAATTGTTTGAACTTATAATTTGCTCAAATAAGTTGTTATCTTACGTGAAGTAATGCTGTTGTTTTCCCAAAGGGCTCTCACATAAATGTACAAATGTCAATAGTGTGGAATATGAACTTACGTGAAATATATGTATGACTTTAAAACCTAATTGAATTGTGAAAGTTTAAAATAAACGAGAATTACCAGAATAACTCTATTCATTTGCAAAAAGAAAATTATACATTCATTTTCTTAAGAACATTCTGGAATCATTGTGTTTTTGAATGCGTATTGACTTGTACCGGTATCTTTGTTGAAAAAGGATGTATGAATGTGTGTCACCAAAAGAGGTGACCGTTACAACACAAAGGTACGTGACGAGGCGACGACGTCGCGTCGGCGACTTTACCGTTCACTCACTTGAGTGTAATGCACGATTCAATAGAACTTCTGGAAGGTTCTGGAGTTTTGAAGTGTTTGAGTAACTATGTGGAGTATAGAATGTTTTGAATTTGTTAATCATTCGTTTTGTTTTTGTCTCATCTTAATTGCTTTATGTAGTTCTATTTACTTAATCACCAAAAGACAAACTGTAGCTTGTTGTTTGATTAAAAAAATTTTAAAAGTAGTAGTATTTTCGTCTGAACCATTTTTGTTTGTTTTGATACAGTTGCGCGAATACTTTAAATTTATATGAACTTTCTTATAATTATATAGATCAGTATTAAACTAATCAACGGAATAACAATAATATAACGATCATTCAACTATCAAAAGCGTTCATAAAGAAAACAGAGCCAATTAAATAAGTTCTTGCACAGAAAACCGACACTTCAATAAAGGTTTCAAAGGTTGTCTGACCCTATCTGTAATCAAATGTAATTAAAGTACATTGCATAACGCTAATTTCACCGGAAGCTCTTAGTATTCTGTAGGTAGTGTATATGTGAGACGCGGCCAGGTTGCGCCCGCACCGGTCCAATGGTCGCGATTCACTTTCTATATCTGGTGCGATTTACTCGTTAGGGTCTATTGGTACTATGTATAGACTTGGTGTTTGTTTATTTAGTTCTGTTAGTCGTAATAATTTAGTAAGATGTAAGGGCGCTAGCAGATGATGAGGACTGTACGTCATGATCTAAATATCTTTAGGAAATATATTTTTTTTTGTAGAGTATTTAAATGTGTTGTAATGTTTTGTTTGCAGTCAGGTTTATTGGCTGTGAAGATAATAACAGTCCTATTAAAAATTCTAATATGCAAAAGTCATAATATAAATATATATCAATATTTTTAATTAATTTACTTAGTGGATACAAAAACGAATTACAATAAAATATAGTTAATTATGACTGAATTTGTCGTAGGAGGTTGTGTCAATCGATAACCATAAAGCATGAGTAAAATTATTCTTAACAATATTTACCAGGACATAATATTATCATTATAGTATATTTTATTGATTTAACGTCCGTGTCTATTGTCACGTCGTTATTTATTAAAGTTATAGACGCTTTCACCAGCCGGGGTGTTCCTAAACGCTGACTCATGGAGAGGCTACTGTATTATCGTGTCTGAGTGAGTGATAATAAGCAATCATTTGCCTATAATTCTATTGTATAATGCCTTTTGTATCTATGATATTAATCGAATGTAAGAAGGGAAGTGTTATGTAAAGATGCTCTTTCTCTGGGGTTGGAGTTCATTCATTGTTTTTGTTTTTGAATTGTTATTAATAGAGAATTGGCTTAGCTCTACATTGCTTTCTGTAGAGATTTGCCCATTATTGTATTAGGTATTAGCTTTCCTCCCGCGGCTTCGCCCACGTTTTCAAAGAAAAAACCGTTCCCGTAGGATTTCCGGGATAAAACTTATCCTATGTCCTTTCTCGGCTATCAAAATATCGCTATTCCAAATTTCATGCAAATTGGTTCAGTAGTTAAGGCGTGATTGAGTAACAGACAGACAGACAGAGTTACTTTCGCATTTATAATATTAGTATGGATTAATCCCGCTCATAAAGTGATGCATAATGAATATTTTCGTATATAAAATTTTATAATACGTCGTAAGGTTTTTGGAGTTTCTATTTAATATTTATTTAATGGTATAATTTTCTATACACAAAACTCGTGTTATTTCTAGCTTAATACCAAAGCAGCTGTGTGTTATAAATAGCAGTTCTTAGTTAAAAAATACTATGTGATAATTATTATTACGAGTACATATGTATTAGTTCTTTAAGATACTTTTTATCACATTTGCAGCGACTAATCAACTGTTAATTCTTTCAGTTAAATGCATTCTTCGCAATGGCTCATTGATAATCATTTACATTGTAATCGTATCAGGAAACTACCGGTGGATGGTCACGTGTACATGGATGTATTGATATTCATAAATAGGAAACACTAGCTTTTTTCCCGTGGCTTTGTACGCGTAGATTCCAATGGGAAGGATATGTTTAACCGAGCTAAAAAGAAGCTTATATGGATAGACTTCTATGTTTTTCCAGACACAAAAACTATCTCATAAAATCCAACAAACAATTTTCGCGTATAATATTTGTGAGGGTTATTTTGTTATATGCCAATCAATATTCTATTGCTCTGCTGTTTAGTTTCATTTTGCAAACAATTTATCAAAGTCAATATTATCTCTATTCAAACCGTTCAACCGTTTATTGAGAGCTTGGACAAGCTTCTTGGCTTGGACGAGCAAACACAAAACACTTTCGGTTTTTCTAATAAGAAATAAGCTGTTCAGATATCTATAAATGGTTAGCAAGATTTTTATAAATAGATGTGTATTATAAGGGTATGGATACATAGATGATTAACTAAGGCATTATTAAATTTTATTTTATTTCTTTTTTTTTCAAATGGACTTTTACTAATTTATATATTTCTCATTTATCCATGTATGAACGTTTCTTACTATTTTATGTTAATTAAAGAAATAATGTTACCACTGAAAATTTAGATTCTAATAAAACTTTTCCTCAACTTACGGAAAAATACCAAACTTCTACCACTGATAGCAGTTACCATAGGGTAATAAACAAAACTCACCTTCAGATAACTACACTTTCACAAAACAGTATCACATATAACATAACACCAATACTCTGTATATTCATTGATAACAGGATAATTCGATTTAGATAGATGATAATATAATGGACACGTTAAAAAAGTCGATTTCTTCGAATTGCGTGAGCGCAAGTTGTTTGTGCGAACGTTGGAACACCTTTGCGTGTTATGTACCGTTGGTGAAAGGGGGGAGAGTTTTGGATGATAATAGAGATGCCAGTTATTTTAAGGTTAAGGCTGGGAATATAGTACGGGCAAGTTTAAGTATTTAAAGGATCTTTTATAGGTACTTTACTTTTGTTACCATTATTTTGGTGCACAATAAAGTATTTTTGTTTGTTTGTGTTTGCTAGGAATTTTGTAGGGGCGAGTTTAAGGATTTGGAATTACTTAATGAGCCTTAGAGCTTAGTCTTAACTTTTTGATAATATGCGGAAAATTTAGCTAGAATCCTTTAGGCTTTAAAAGAAATACGTACAAGATTTACCATGTAAGAAATCTTGTACCATGTAAGAGTTAAGTAATAATATTTGAAATCAAATCAAAAGTATCTTGTACATCGTGGCTGTGTGTTGATTGTATGAGATATTTTCCTTACAAATAAAAGTATTTGTTAAAGTTTAAACTACATATAGCGCATTCAGTGAAGAGGTTGTTTATATCAATATAATATTTATTTCATTTAAAAAACGCGTAAGTAACCTCCTAAATGCTCATGAGTGAATGAATATGCATTCATTCATGAGTCAGGCTAACACGTCAGTTGGAGTTGGGTATATAAAATCTTAGTAATCGTACATTTTTGTATAGATGTGTCATAGTTGAAAAGTTTACGGGTTAAACCGTTCTACCGGTGAAAGTTACCAAATAGGGTAAATAGATGCTAAGAAAGTGAAAAGTCAATTATATTATTATTTCTATATTATCAGTTCGATAATAGTTGTTTGTGTTTTTCTGTGAAGTCGAGTGGAAAATTGTTTTCGGATGAAATAAAAAATGTACAATACAAATATCAATTTGTTTACAGATTAACTATGTTTAAATAATTAATCAACTTTATTTGTATTTCAGTAGTCTTATGAATTGCCGGTACTGACATAAACATCGAAAATCCATTTTACTCTTTCTATTTTACTATTAGTATAATATTGTTGTTAAATGAAAATACATAGAGCTTTATGTACACAGTACAATCACAGAAGACAGAAAAAAATGCACTGTACCTACAACATGTTTGTAAAAAGTGAAAAATTATAATTCCATATTTACTTATAATTAGAAGAGTTTGTTTGTTTGACAGCGCTAATCTCAGGAACTGCTGGTCCGATTTGAAAAATTTTTTCGGTGTTAGATAGCCAATTTATCGAGGAAGGCTATAAGCTATATATCATCACGCTAAGACGAACAGGAGCGGAGCAATGCGGGTGCAAAAAATATACATTCAATTTGCTTACAGGTGGTTGTTTCGGCTCCATGCAGAAGCGCATCGTCGGTGGATGGGCGTGGGCCTGGTGGCTCGTCACGGATGTCCAGCGTATCTCCCTTGAGGTACGGCTTTCGTTTTACTGTATGAGTTGAATTGTTAATGATATTGATATATTATTATGATATAATATAATGAGGGTGTTTTAAAGTGTAAATTGCTCTTACTAATTGAAATAAGTAGTGTAAGTAATGCACATAGAAACAGTAACAATTAAGTTGACTATATTAATTATAATTAAGAACTGAATACATATATTCTTTAATTATTATCAAGCTTATTGTATAAATCTTCTTATTTGTATGTCTTTTATTAATGTAGACGTCAATCTGGATCTTGATAATATGAAATGGCAGTTCTACTTCTGTAGATAAAGTCTTTTTTGTTAAAGGCACAACTTAATTCAACTTATCTATCCAGATTTTTTCTATTTTATATTTCTATTTATCCAGGTTATGACCCTAAACCCCATGTGTGAATACGTGGAAACGGCCCAGGGAGTGCCGCTCACGGTCACCGGAGTGGCCCAATGCAAGATCATGAACGAAGACGAGCTGCTGACAACGGCCTGCGAACAGTTCCTGGGCAAGTCGGTGAAGGAGATCAAGATGACGGTCCTGCAAACGCTGGAAGGCCATTTGAGAGCTATATTGGGTGAGTTTTAAGCTTATTATCTAAATAGCTTTCCGCCTGCGGCTTCGCCCGCGTTTTCAAAGAAAAACCCGCCGTTCCCGTGGGATTTCCGGGATAAAACCTAGCCTATGTTACTCGTGGATAATGTAGCTTTTGAATGGTGAAAGAATTTTTAAAATCGGTCCAGTAGTTTATGAGCCTATTCATTACAATCAAACAAACAAACAAAGTTTTCCTCTTTATAATATTAATGTAGATATAGTAGGAACTGGAAATAGTCCAGAGGCTAACAACACGCTTACTGGAGTGGCACAACGCAAGATCATGAATGTAGATGAGCTGCTGACAACAGCCTGCGAACAATTCCTGGGCAAGTCGGAAGTATTTGGAAACAAGAAATAGTCTAGGGGCAAACCCTACGTCAGCGGAGTGGCGCAGTGCAATATTATGAATGATGTATGATGATTGATGGTGTATAAGAAGGTCTTTTCGTTAAGGATGTCGATGATCTATAAGTATAATATGTAACTTCATGTAAAAATTGATAATAGCCTCATCTCGCGGTATCGGATGAAAGTTTAATAAGCGAAGCATTGGAACAGCAATGAGTTTCTTGATTTATTTATAGATGGCGTTGTAATAAGTAGCAGTGGCAAATTTAAGTTTACCGATTCAAGTAATCCTATTCGCAATATAAATATTTTTATAGAATTTCTTGAGCTTGAACATTGTACGAAAGGATTTCTTTCAGGTTTTAAAAATTTCGTTACCGGTAAATGGGAACTGTAACATCGTAATTAGCATGAAACATATTATTTTCTAATCAACAACGACGTCTCATGTTTTCTCATCACGGTTCTGTTATTACTAACTACTAACCACGTAATAAATATTAAACACCTACTATAACTAATTCTCATAAATAAATTTTTTGAACATTTCTTTAGGTAGTTTATCTCATCAATATTTTAATTTTCTTTGCCATATAAATCTTCTATTGAAGTTAAAGTATATGATTAATGTGTGAACACAGTCCACATGTAGGTATTCAGGTCAGATTCGATCTCAACTTGACTGTGACCCGGAAAGCCGAAATGTTGCTGTACTTGACCGAGATGTCGGTCAATGTTCGGCAATCGGTGGTTTTAGATTATATTGTTAATTGTTATGGTGATATAATTGTATGTTTAATTTCGCGGGAATAATTTGGTGGGACATATATTATGGTTAACACGTTAAAATAACATCGATATATCGGTTATTGGTCGTATTCAATGAAGCTTTTCTATTATGGTATTGGTACTCTAAATTTATTATCATACTTAATTGGGAAATGTTATAATTTATATTTTATTATTTTATATTGTGTTAGGTACATTTGGTCAATAGAGGTCATTATAGTAAAATATAGTGTACTGTTTTTGTATTGATAGTAGGTAATACTTGTTGAAATTATCAATGGCATCTACCAACCGAAAGTTACCAATTTATATTGATCTTAAACGAAATCGGATTTATAATTTAATGCCTAATTTATAATCTATATTGGAAGAATATCCTATATAAAAAGGAAATAAATTTGCATTTAAACAAGTCTAAAACACTTTTGCCTTGATGAAGTCGAAGGGAAGGCTTTACCGTGACTTGAAAGCATTGTCTTCGTTGTAAAGCGAATATAAAGCTTATTACAAGTTCAAATGGTTTAGAATTGATGTAAAGATTGTATTGCACTTTGTCTTTTGAATGCAATGGTAAATAAAGAAGTATTGTTATATTGGCCTTTTACAATCGAAGTTATTATAGAACGTAGAAGGAGGCTAATATTTTAATGAGAAAGAGTAAAAGGTTTTTTTAATAGAAAGACAAAAAAAAATACTTTCGTGTGTGAATTTATGATGAATTAGGTCTAAAGACTTTATTATTCATAAAAAAAATAGATCACTTAGAATGAGTTACATGCTATCTTAAATAAAATTATAATGTCTATTAAATAATTATATCTTAAACATACAATAACAATATTCGACTTTCCGTATATTTTATTTAACGAAATATAATCGTAAATTAAGTATCTGTCAGTGATCTAAATTAAAATCTTGGAGGTTCTCTAAATCAATGTTTAAATTGTTAGCAAACGATTTCTTTAGATTACTACTAAGAATATTATAAAATTAAATGCTTAAACGACAATACGTTTAATAATTCATTTGAACGAAATCCTCCTGAGTAAGGTTTTTGAGTTCCATCAAGTTACGAAGCATTTTTTCAAGTGGTATATTGACACAGGACTTCGGCAGGCAAATATCCTTTTATCTTTGTTGTTTTAGGTCTCTGGCAGACATTTTTTTAAAGAATATCTAATTCCATTTGTGACAATTTTATTTAAACTGTGTGGTGGTCGAAATGATATGATTTAAATTGATATTAAAATGAGATTTATTAACTATTAGAAAATTAGGCTTGTGATTAATTAACTCTTTATAAATGTTGCACATAAATAATAAAATTTACAGAAACGATATGTAACTTAATATAAATGTACAATTATATTATTATTATTTTTATCTATGTATAATGTAATTATAATCTAGATAAATTACTTTTACTTTTAGAACTAGATAGACAGGCAGGCGGCATTGAAAAAGTTGCCTGTGTATTTTAAGTCTGTAAATAAATAACATTTGGGCTATTACTATTATTTAGTATAGAGAAAGAGCGCGAGAATTGTAATTTTGTTTTAAAATGGTGCAATCTAATCTAATATGCTATTTTTTACATACATGTAGATATGTACTTTTAAAATTAAAATGATTTTGGTTATGATTATATGAAGAGTTAACACCACACTTAGAGTTTATAAATTCAATAACAGATGTGGTTTTTAGAAATATTTTGTTACTAGCTATCCGCCCGCGGCTTCGCCCGCGTTTTCAAAGAAAAACCCGCATAGTTCCTGTTCCCGTGGGATTTCCGGGATAAAACCAATTCTATGTGTTAATGCAAGTTACCCTCTATATGTGTGCTAAATTTCATTGTAATCGGTTCAGTTGTATTTCCGTTAAACAGTAACAAACATTTACACACATACACATACAGTATGCACCCATCCTCACAAACTATCGCATTTATAATACTTATTATATTAGTAGGATAGGATTTATTAAACTGATCGATGATAGAGTTAATGAAATTAAAACAATAATTAGTTCCCTGTAAATAAGCAGCTTATTAGAAGCTTTATTAGAATACCACAGAATAAAAGGTGAAAGGCACTTTTTTGTCTGTCTGTACATGGAATGCGTGACCATTTGCACGTAGGCCACCACGAGTGCCTTTTACCGGGGCAAGAAACTCTATTTCAATTGGTTATGCCTTTCTACTGTTATAAGTTTTCAATTTTACACACGATGACTATGAAAAATTTCGTTTGTGTTGTAATACGTCTTAATAGGTGGTCTTCAGAGCTTTAGAGGATACACCAGGGCCAATCCCTTCCAAAATGATAAAAACCTAAAAAAAAATAGTAGTCGGATGAAACCCATTAGAAAAGGAAGGGAATGTGATAAAAATTAAAAGAAAAATAAATTACAGACAGTCTGAGTTCGGGAAGTGGGAGGGGGGGAGCTTTTAAGGCTAAAAAATGCTTTCTCTCGATTTACGACAAAACTACAAGTCCTATGGAAAAAAGTTCAATGGCAAAGTTGTAGGTAATAAAAAGTTCTAATTTGTCTGTAATTTATTTTTTCCTTTATTTTTTATCACATTCCCCTCCTTTTCTAATGGGTTTCAACTTGGTTTCAACCTACTACTATTTTCTTTTGTTTCAAAAATTGTCGACCCCGGTCTAACATATTGAATAAGTAAAACGAAATGACAGTCTTCTTCGGAATAAGTAGAGCAATATCTGTTACTATTATGAAAGTATTATTCTGAATGTTGTTTCGCATATTTAATACAAATTAAATGCGTCAACAAAGGTAGCAGCTTCTGTAGTTAAGGGACAATGGAGCATAAATTACAGTATGTATTATAGAAGAAATTAATACCACAGACAGCTGAGAGATAATAGATAATAATATTATCGTGTCTGTAACTAGTCTCTTTCGGCGTAGGTACCAGATGTTCGAACTAATTAATTAAAATGAAATGTTCTCTTTTGTAGTTAATAGTTATCATTTTATACTTAGTCTGCATTGTAGTTGCCTTGTGTCTGTAAAAACTTGAGCTATCATAAATAAATAAATATTGTATAGATCTACATGAAAGTGCGATGCATTCTTCATCACAAATGCGGTAAATTACCCGCTGCACTTTTTTATTGTCTCTTTTTATTATCTTCTTTTACTCTTTTTTATTATCTTCTTTTACTCTACATTATTATCTTGTATCGCCATGTTTCTGTTTTGAATTATTAAGCCATAGAATTCAAAGAATTTGTCAAAATACGGTAGTACAGAACATTAACACGATTAAAACAAAGTCTACGTTTTTATAGCAATAATGAAGTAACTCGGCAAGTAAAACCTTTGTAAAGTTGAGGGTATTTATATATTGACGTCAACCCATATTACGTAAAGGTTAAAACTGGACTGTCTAAAAGTATTCCACTAATCGTACTTTAATGGTATTTTATCTAAGCCTTAATCTTGTATGATTGGATTGTTTAATCTAGCGATATTGGTTCTATTTTTTTGATGTTCCTCTATACTTTATATTATAAAGCTGAAGAATTTGTTTGTTTGAACCCCCTTATCTCAGGAACTACCTACTGGTCCGATTTGAGAAATTATTTTGGCATTAGATAGGAGATAGCCCATTTATCGAGGAAGGCTATAGGCTGTGTATCGTCACGCTAAGACTAACAGAAGCTGAGCACTGCGGGTAAAACCGCGGGGCACATCTATAGTTCATAATAAGTAGTTTTAGTTTTTTGTAGAAAAAATGTTATTAAGTATTGCTTAGACCTTAGAGCGTTGAATTTAAATAAAGATGAATTGAATTGCATGAAATGAGATTATACTGAAATGAGAAAAGCAATGTTCTCTTTAACTGCAATTAGTTACTATAATGTGAACGACAATGTCTAAGCAATTACATAAGTTTTATGAAAATATTTAATAAAACACATTTATTACTATTAATTAAATTTCAAAATATCTTACTTACAATATTTGTTTGTCATACCCACTATTAATTCGAGCTATTTCTACTAGTAACATTAACAGCTGCATTATCTACATTTGCATCTCATTCACTACCTGTAATAGTTTAAATAAAGGATTAGATAAACCTCATATCAACGTAAAAGTTTTCCTCTATTGCACCATGATTGATGAGCAGGCAAGGTGTTATGAAAGAAGCGGGGGAAATTCCAGTTAAAGCGTTAAGGACCTTACGAATTCAACATTTGGTTGCGATCGTCTGTGCGTATCAGTACTTATCCAAAAGAAAAAGAAAAACACTGGCTGTTTATAAAAAAAAGTAAAAGAGTTTATTTTATATTGGTGTCTATGGTATAGTAAAAATTTGACATTTGTTTTTAAAAATAGTGTTCGAAATTCGAATTGAGTTCTGTTTGAGCGTGGAATGCTTTTTCGATAATTGTCTATGCTCCGTTTCTGTTATTAAACTGTAAATGGGTCCCCAGTGAATAGTGTAAAGTTATTATTTGTGTGACATTGTACTCTACGTTTCGTTCAGTTTGAAACATGTCGCTGATATGGATGAGCGCTTTTAATATTGGATTGACCGTTGGTTGTACATATGCTGTTATTAAGAGGTAAGGTTCTAGTACTTTCTTCAATGATATTGATGAATTATAAATTAAGTTTACTTGATATTAGAGAGGATAGCGTAAAAAAGATTGTTGGTCTAAAGTAGAAGGTAGAGTACGTATAAAAAATAAAAGAAGTATATTACTATATCAAGTGCAATTACATGTTGCAAATGTCATGGTCGTGACTGTTTTGTGCAGAAGTAATTTGAAGATTAAAAACTGCATTTACGTGAGAGATAAAGGTGAGGCCCAATCGAAATATCGGACTCAAATGCCGCTTTCCGAATACTTTTTGTATATTTTTTTGATATAAATATTAATATTTACATACAAAACAAATACTATGAGTTAATTCTTTTTTTATTTCACATAGGCGGTTAACTAAGCTTCCTTCCTAAATAAAATCAAACAATAAAACAATTAATATGGTATAAAACCAAGGCATCTTTCAAATTATTGTTAAAATCGTTAAAACCTTAACTCTCACAAAGCGGCGCTTCAGGCCACACTAATTAAATATGACATTAAAATAATATTTCAGTACATAATAGGACAGTTTAAACGCAAACTTTACAACTGGGATTTACTTAGAATCCCATACATTACGCTTCCAGCTTTGTATTTGACAATACATTCTGGATATACAAAATTCATGAATTTGAAACAAACGGTTCGACTTAAGTTTATTTACATGAATATTTGTCAGCATTTACTTCACAAACCGATGTGTTTAGAAGTTATAATCTACTGCTAGAGTTTCCGTATTTACGGAGAAGTGAGAACTACTTAATACATTTAGTATTTGAAGTGCTCTAAAACAATATTGAAGAAACATTGTATTTTTGACGATTTTATTATTAAAGCTTTCCTAACAATTTTTGGAGTCTTAACAATTTCATTTGTAGATTGGAATCATCAATTTATTCATTGAAGTAAGATTAAAAAAAGCAGTTATTTTCAGTTTAATTAAAACAAGAAACACAGTTCCCACGGTCCATATAATATAATTACAAACTACAGAAGCAATTATTAGTCGTATAATTAAATGCAAGAACGCTTGAATGATTCTAAATATATACAATATAATATTAGTTGCTTCGTTGTATATAAACTTAGTTTGTGCACAATTCCCTGCTGTTCGCTGCAACAATAAACACTTCCGAGTGGTAAATGTAGCTAGGAATATCAGGATTTTGGTGTGGTGTGAGAAACACTGGTAGCGGTTATGAGAGCGACAGCGACTTTCGCATTAAGAATGATTTCTGTAAAATTGTGAAATTCAAAAATATCAATCATTTTACATAATTTTATTGTCCCTTTTCTAAATCTACTTATCTAATATGTGCACATAATATTAAGAAATTTCTATGAATGACATAAATTTGTTCTTATTCTTACTAGGACGGCATTATGGTCATAAACAAATACAACACAACGTTTGAACAGCATTCAAATTTTTTTTAAATAATGTTACTTAATTAAAAAATATAATGTATTTTTGACCGCCTATATAACATTACCTCCTCGATAGTTTAACGTATCAAACATAGGTACAACAATATACATACAACCTTACACCAGTACATAATACATTATGTAACAAGCAATACCTTCATGTTCATAATCCGCTATCTCTATCCATGAACAAGGCCTTACTTCTAACTATTCCACAATCGTTACATTGTTCGACATCTAGCTCAGTATTGACATTTTATAACCTACATACGTACAGTCGGCAAAAGAGATTGCATTTTTTATTCCTGTGAAGTAGGTATGTTTAGTAAGCAAAGTTATATTTACTCGCTTGCTATCCGTACGGTTATGGACTGAAAACGAATTGTTTTATTCATATGAGAATTGGTACAGTCAGCAAAATATGATTGCGTTTATTTTTATGGCATTCGTAATGTAATTTTCACGTAAAGACGATTTCATTTTCAAGTTAAATCGTAGCAATTCCAGAATGTGTTCGCATATTTCCTGATATTATTACGATGCTCTTACGACATGATTTAAGTGAAATATTATAACGATTGGAAGCTAAATATGAATATTAATGAAAAGACAACGACAAATTTAGGATAACTTTGTTTTGTGCAGTTCAAAAATGCAACTTTTCAGCTACATAATAGAGTAGAGAGAACAAAAAGACATCGAAAAAATTCATAAAATATGTTAGTGGAGATAGGATTAACTTCTCATGTTGGTGTTTTTATTAAAGTTTAAATGTGATATTGCATTGTGACAGTTAAGATTTTAATAAGTACCAGACATTTATACAGTAACTAGCGGTCCGCCCCGGCTTCGCCCGTGGTACATATTTACGATTTCTCTACATAAGAACCATCCTCGTACTTCAAGGAATATAATAAAAAAAGAATTATCGAAATCGGTTCAGCCGTTCTCGAGTTATGGAATTACAACGAAAAGTGGCATTGATTTTTATATATTAGATTATATATTAGATTTATACAGTAATATTTTATATTGACAACGATTATTAATAACATCGATTTTCTTTACAAACATTACCGAATATATTTTGTTGATAGATATAAATGGTGACCAGTCTTTAAACCGTGAACTTGACTTATGTCGCTAGTAAATAATGAGTCATGTTATTTGACGATATTATAATATGTGTGCCGTGGTGTTTACTCTATTTTTTAAATTATTTGACCAGACCAGAACCAGAATCCTAAATACGCAAAAATACTACTGTGTTTTTGCGTATTTAAGATTTTAGCATAGAACTTTAGCTCCAGTAAAAAGGACACTTTTGTAAACAAATCCTAAATGTTTTCATTTTGACAGAACTAATATTATTAATTGCTAAACATTTAGCCATAACAATATAGATAGTGAAAGTGGATATACGTTAATAATTTAATTGGCTCAAAGACAATGGCGGGAAATGATGTATGAAAGGGAAATGAGCTCTACCACAGATAACCACAAATGATCATAGATAATTAAGTATCTGTATGGTTAAGCACCTATACATTTACAATATATATATCATTTAGAATTCACGTTGAATAGAATATAGATGTGGATTTCGCAGTCATCTTACAATGGTATTCTTGTGTTTAGATGATGAAAACTTTCATTATAAGTACCTTTATGTGCTTATTACGATTATTAATGAGGTCTTATATTAAAAAGGCGAGATTCACTCATTAAGATTTCAACACATTACGCTTCAATTCTGGAAACTTTTTCTTGGTTAATAGAGCATTTTATAGATTATTAAATAATAGAAACGATCGAAATCGCATTTTAAAATTCTATAGAACCTTTTCAACTTTACGGTTTAAATAATGCCTTGTTCGTTGAGTTAAAAAAAAAAAAACAAATATTGCAACTCTTTGTTTTATAATAAAATATTGGTCGTTTTACCGTAAATTAACTTTATCAAATAAGTTTTGTAGAGGTTCTACGTCGAAGTTATAAAGAATTCAGACAGGCCCTTTTCAATAAAGGGGCTGACTTGACAACTTATGGACACAGATTTATACGGCTTCAACCAACTTGTAAGCAAGGCCTTTCATAGTTTGTAGTATTTTGGAAGTTTGTTGTAAAATTAATTGTTGATGAAAACTAACATAGCAGAAGTTTACGATAAACGTTTAAAAGAATAAGCTAATATATATTTCATAACTAGTGGTCCGCCCCGGCTTCGCCCGTGGTACATATTTCGCAATAAAATGTAGGCTATGTCCTTTCTCGGGTATCAAAATATCTCCATACCAAATTTCATGCAAATCGGTTCAGTAGTTTAGGCGTGTTTGAGTAACAGACAGAAAGACAGAGTTACTTTCGCATTTATAATATTAGTATGGATATATAGTTATTTTGCTTCCTACGTTTTATTTTCGCTACTTTTGTTATTTCGTTATTAAAAATAGTTTGTATTAAAAATTATAATAGAATAGTAAATTCTGTTAAGTTTATTATCTAATTTATATCTATATGTATATCAACAATAAATTGCTGTTATGAGAAAACGTGTTATAAAAATAAATGAAGTATATGAAATGGAGGAAACAGATTTTGACCCTCACGAAAATGAGCCATCAATTCAATGCGAAGCGATTTTTTAAAGGAGGTTTTCGTCTCTATACAAATCACAAATAAGAATTTCCATTACTATAAAGAGCTTTTTGAGCAGTGGAGAAATGCTGTTAAAATAAATTTTATTTTATTAAAAACACACTACATTGGAAATTTTTCATATTGCCAAATGTGCTAGAAGAGAGATTATATTTTAATTGTAATTAGGAGTATATAATAATATATTCTTGTTAATGTGGAAAGAAAAATCACTGATCTTATTACGATGTTCTATAAAATACTAGCGGTCCGCCCCGGCTTCGCCCGTGGTACATATTAACGTTTTCTCTACATAAGAACCATCCTCGTACTTCAAGGAATATAATAAAAAAAGAATTATCGAAATCGGTTCAGCCGTTCTCGAGTTATGGAATTACAACGAAAAGTGGCATTGATTTTTATATATTAGATTAAACGATCTTGTCATACATAAAATTTATATTTATAATAGGTACGTTTAAAAGAAGCAAAATTTCAGGGAGCATGAAGTAAACCATTGTAATTTAATGTCAAAATGAAACGGCTCGTAAATAAATAAAATCTTTGCTGACCATACAATGTTTCTCATTTTATAGATGTTTGGTTTATTACAGTACCTTATCGAAGTTTATAATATTATATTATAGCTGTGCCCCACGGTTTTACCCGCAGTGCTTCTCTCCTGTTGGTCTTAGCGAGATGATATATAGCCTATAGCCTTCCTCGATGATTGGGCTAACACTGAAAGAATTTTTCAAATCGGACTAGTAGTTCCCGAGATTAGTGCGTTCAAACAAACAAACTCTTCAGCTTTATAACATTAAGTATAGATAGCTTTTGGAGGGATTTGTATCTTACCGGGCTTAGGACGATCCTAACATTATGGGGTAATATCTTCTATTATGTAATCGCTTCTAAGGCAGCTTTAAATGGGTCAAGGAGGGAGTCATTTTCCATTGTGTTCTGTTACCTTAATATTGAATGCATTATCCATATTAAAACGTTTCTGTCCTTTAATAGCTATAAGCGGTTGTTTTTACACTTGACTAGATCAATTAATTTGACTATTGAATTGAGGAGGATGAATTTAACATTACTATAAGATTTCGTTCTTCGATAAATTGGCTTATTAGTGAAAGAAATTTTTCCAATAAGTCCCGTAGTTCCAGAGACAAGCGTGTTCAACCAAACAGATGAACAAACTCTTCAGCTTTATAATATTAGTATAGATATAATGACGATAAATTTTGATATAAAGAGTAATATTCCTATCTTAAAGAAGGCTTATTGAACTGAAACTTTAAGTAACGGCTGTCGCGATGTGAAGCGTAAACGAACGAAGTCACAAGTGGAGAGTTGTGTAACATTGACGCTTCTTTACAGCAGTGACATTCCGTGTTTTCCAATTACAGCACTAGAGCGCATTATGCGGCATAATGCTTAGCGTTGAATGTTCCAATTACAGCAATGCTTCGCACAATTGAGCACTCTTAAAAGTAATGCGCGTGAATTGATGCGTGCAATTGATTTATCGTAAGTAATTATTAATTGTTGGAAAAAAATTTAAAGCTTTCGTTTCTTTCGAAATAATCAAAGTTAATTCAAATTGTGTTAAAAAAATCAATATAAGTATGGATGAAGGTAAATCCAAATTACTTAAAATAACCGTAAATAGTTTTCAACCAATTATTATGTATACCACTTTATTTACACATTAATGAGGTTATTGCTAACTCTATGAATATTTTTTTTTCAACACTGAACTTAGCGCAACCTGCTGGTGCGTTTCACGTTCCAATTAAGCATCAGCATAATTCGGCATTGTGCGCCACTGAGTCGCATTATGCTCTGTAATTGGAAAACAGCCAAAATCTTCTTAGTGCAGAGTCTCCTATATACTCTGTTATGATTTTCTACCATTTTCCACATCAGCTTTTATGAACTGCTTTGTAAAATTTACGAGAACCATGTAAAATTTACCCATGCATATATGTACCTATGATTCTATGATTACATTAGTAACCGGAACTCAAATTAAATTGTAGATTAGGTTTGATTACAGTCATTAAACATGAAATTAATTAATAAAAATTAATTCTAATAGTAATAGTGGACATTGTTTGATAGTTTTAGTGGACTGAAGAAATAAATTGTATAATATTATTACATAATGATTGAATGTTTTAGGTATAAATTACCAATTATAAAAATTTCATAGATGCTCGCATCGCATCTATGTACAAGATAAATCTGGGGAATCATTCACGTTCAAACCACAGAGGGGTTTCATGTACGATTTAGTGCTCACATTAGTATGGAAAGTTAGAAATTTCATGAATTATTAAAACATATTGAAACTTGTGGATTGAACTCATGGATGCATGGTTAATGCATCTCGATTTTATGCAATATTAACGCGTATTACTTTGAGCATGAATTATCATGATATCCTACTTATATTATAAATGCGAAAGTTTGTAAGGATGGATGATGTTTTTACTCCTTGACGAAAAAATTGTTGGACGGATTTGAATGATACTTTACTATAATATAGGTTATATGTCAGAATAACCCATGATCTATAGAATTACTTGAATTTTCCCCGGAGTGACCTGGATCGCCCGGGGGCGAAAGCACGCGGCACAGCTAGTATATAATAAATAATAATATCTATCAAGAAATTAACCTTCTGACGCAAGGTAACCTTCTATCTATGGCGCTAACCTTCTATCTATCAAGAAATTAACTTTCTTTTGGGTAAATAGATACAAATTAACGAAATGATTTCGATTTTTGATAGATTTTTATATGGAAAGTACCCGGAGTTGATTCATAATCTATATTTCTTTCCAATAAGATATTCGATTGAAAGGGTTGAACAAAATATTCCAATAACAACTTTACCATTAGAAACTTTTTATGAAAAAGTTGAAAGATATTTGGGTATGCTATCTAGAAACTCTAATTCAAAGTAAATATCAAATATATATATAAAGCATTACACAATTTATTAGTAACCCATCCATCCTACTTTAATTAGGTCACATGCAAGTAGCATGGAATATATTAATAGAGATGGTAATTTATCTTTCATATTTATATTAGCTATGCATATTATAATTATAAATAGAAAATGGGTCGTTCAGTTCAATAATATGAGCACAATCAACTTGCTTTTATATCATGTTCAGGGCTTAAATAAGTACTTTTACTTGCTACATACATAGTACATACTCCACACTATCTACACTTGAAATTAGCTATTCAGTGAATACATAATATATGAATCAAGTAATAAATTAGGTATTAAATACTACTTTCTTTATTAGAGAAATTGGGAAATTACCAAGTTAAAGGAAAATTTTATATTTTATGATTTTTTTTACAGGAAAAAGTGTAACAGTATAACGAAATTTTAAATGCCGAAGATTCTTTTAAAGTGCTTGTGTATAATAAATATGAAATTGTGGTATATTCACGCGTTACGACCACTAAAAGTTTTCATGTAAGACTTAGAGCTTACCGCATAAGTCTATAGAAAGTTATAAATTTCATGAAGTATTTCTGCGTGAATTCCGTATTAACTTATTTCAAATTTTAGCTAAATTTATATTTACAACTAGCGGTCCGCCCCGGCTTCACCCGTGGTACATGTTTACGTTTTCTCTCCATAAGAACCATGCTTGTACTTCAAGGAATATTATAAAAAAAGAATTAACGAAACCGGTTCAGCCGTTTTCGAGTTATAGCAAGTACCCTCAACACACACATAAATCTATACCAATTATTAAATTGGACTGTCTGTTTGCAATATAAAAATAACCGCGTTTTACTAAATGCATGTATACTTACATATATTTACATTTTTAAATAGCGTTTTTTCGCGCTAATTTCTGGAACTGTTTCACTGATTTTGATGCAACTTTTTCTGATAGATAGATGAGGTAATAATGTGTAACTTGGCTACTTTTTATACTTATATTCCCACAGGAGCATGCTGATTTTCGCGGGTGAAACCGCGTGACGCAGCTAGTATTATATTATATGTGTGACGTATGTATGAATTATGATTAATTGATTAATCTGCCATCCCAGTAGCAGGATACAGGTACTTTAAATCAGTCTTTATTAATAAATAATAGATAGGTATTCCGGTACCTAAAGATATAGGTAGTTTTTACTAAGAGTTAACTACGAACTCGGGAAGCTGATCTTAGCATTACATTTTGAACTGTTAACTAGGTCAGGGATAAAATCAGATACTGTGTGCACTCATTGTAAAGTTTTCATTAAACGCAAAGGGAAGACAAATATAAATATTCCATTGAGTTTCAGTTGACACATGAAAGTTGTCGTAGCTTTTATTATATAGCTTCACCTGTATGTTTGTATGTTACCGACTCCTTTAGACTAGTTTTGACCCACTTAACGGACATATTTAATTCAGAATTTGTATGCTTTCCAGGATCCGTGACAATACAATAGTACAGTGAAGAGCAAAGTAAAAGTTTTAGTATGAAACTTATTCTATTATAAGGGAATGTAGTGGAGACTACTAGAACTATATTATGGTCAAAGGTTTTCTATATACAAATACTAGGTTTCCGCCCGCGCGCGGCAAAGAAAAACCCGCATAGTTCCGGGATTGCATCATTATCCTGGGATAAATATGTCCTTTCTCGGGTATCAAAATATCTCCATAAAAATTTCATTTAATTGGTTCAGTAGTTTTGGCGTGATTGAGTAGGTAACAGATATACAGACAGAGTTAATTTCGCATTTATAATAATTAGTATGGATAGTGCAGAATCGAGTTATTGCTATGTATGGATCAATATATCTTTTAAGAAATTAGTAATATTCGTTTACAAAATAACTCATATGATATCAAAGTGTTTTGGAAAATATTGTATTTATTGGAAAAGTAACGCGCATCGGTTTTCAATAAATTTATAGTGAAATTGCAAAGGACACAGTCAGTCCCGCCGCTGCCGTCGCGAGCGGCGGGTCCCGCGTTCCCGCCTGGAATATTATGTACGAAAAGTATCGGAAATATTCGATAATAAAGTATTGTAAATGTATTTTTAATCTGATAAATAGAAGTCATGTTATTATGAAGTATTATGTAAATGTATACATTGATAAAGTGTGCTTATAAGTTAGAAATACCATCGCAAAATTTATTAAGTTTGCGTAACTTATACCTACTTCAATTGTTTTCCTTTTATATTCCTTTCGTTATATTACACAATTTTCCTTTTTATAAGGAGTAAAAAAGCGTAATTATAAAATATTACTTCATACAAAATAGACCAGTAATTTTTATCTGAATTTATTAAAATGACCAGTAATTTATTAAAATGGTGCATTTTTCTAAGGCTGACATTGATCTATGATATTATACATTAAAAATCCATTTTTTACTTTAAATATAAAGTCAGTTAATAAACACTTTTATGTGTAAAGACGGGTGAAAAAGCAAGCCTGTGTTAATGATGATTGATACGTGACAAAAATGGTGTCATTAAACAATACTTCACGGTACATTACATGATTGGAAATTGTCCTGTTATATATCAGATCAATCTTGTTTATAGGTCTTTCTAAGATTATACCAAAGCCTCAATTCCCTCAAGGAATAATGTCTGTAAGGGATTGCTTGGGAAATAAGATCAATAAAGCCCTGGGGATTTTGGAATGTTGTGATATCGATAAATGATGCGTATGGTTAATGATTTTTGACCAATTGTGTAAACGAGAAGACATTTTTTAATGAAATTAGCTTCAAATTATAAAGTTATGTTTTATACTAATGACGTTTAATCAGATTATGCATTCTGAACCTAAAATTTAAATATTCGGTTGAATATTATGTAGCAACACCTTCGATTTGATAATTGTAATAATTTGCAGGTGATTTTAGGTTTATATCATATTTCTCTCTACATGTTTGCGTGTACACACGTAAGAAGTAAAACTTCTTTATGATCTTATTTAAAAAAAAATTACTATATGCAACTTTATAGAAATACGTCGAATCACGCGTGGTAGGGATAAGAAAAAGATGGCGCGTAACGGAAAAATGTCATAAGAAATGTTACACTAAATTTTTTTCCAACCCCGATGAAGAAGTTTCACTTCAAAAATATTTTGTAAGTCCTAATTTTTAACTTAGTTGGCGTTAGTGTGACGACTTAATTTATACCACTAAACTACCAATAAAGGAAAACCACTAAAGGAATAAGAAAGTTTAAATTACCTGTAGGAATATTTATTATTAAATTGTTAAAGGGCTTTTTTCTGTTATCCGTTAGTCTTTATTATCTTGCTGGTAAAGAAATTGACTTTTTGTGTATATTATTAATCATTTTAGAAAGGTTACACAAAGGTGAAAGACTTTCGAAGAATATATTTTAGAATAAAAAATGAATCTTGAAAGATGACCTACTTTTTGAACCAGAATGTATCTACCGTTTATAATATTATAAAAAAATTGGTTGTCTGTAAAGTCGGTTTACTGACGATAGTTGAACGTGACAACGTCCGATTGTGCTTCTTTGTCGCTCGTTCCGCGCTCTCGCTCGCACTTCAAGCCTTACATGGAACGCCTCAGATGAGTCAGAGCGAGGTAACGCCGCATGAGTCATGTTTTTTCGTGCGTGCAGCCGGCTTTATCGAATTATAAGACGTTGTCACGTCAAAAATGTCGCATTATCTGAAATTAAACAATTGAATGAGGAATGAGGTGCTCTTAGAAGACAGTGTAGGTACCTAAAACATTAATTAAACATTTAGAAAATGGTAAATAAAATATCTCTTTGTAATGTCCTTAAATAGTATTTAATTAAACAACGTTCAAGTGTACGTGACTTTTTGGACAAAAACCCGGATGAGTATCTTCACGTTTTTAATATTTTTCAACGACTCATCTCCACCCTAATTCAGAATTATGGCAAAAAGTAAAC
Source organism: Colias croceus (assembly GCF_905220415.1). NCBI lineage: Eukaryota > Metazoa > Arthropoda > Insecta > Lepidoptera > Pieridae > Colias > Colias croceus. The sequence continues at coordinate 3,887,271 of NC_059555.1, forward strand.
ATAGATAAGTAAAATCATTCGCAAATCGCATAGTAAGAAATATGTTTACCTTCTTAGGAAAAGATGGAGAAAGTAGTAATAATTCATTGGCTAATTATTTTTCCTTCAAACCCTAATAAATGCATTGGATTGTATTGCTTTAAGGATATAAACAATACAAATATATATGTAATCACTACATAAAATAAAATAAAGTCGTTTTCAGCCGTGTTCGCTTAGATCTTTAAAGTTACGCAACCGATTTTGATGGTTTTTGTTTGAATAGATAGAGTGATTCAATAGGAAGGTTTTAGTCTTATCTATAATATTTATATTAGGTTTTAGACATAGCGGGCGAAGCCGCGGGCGGAAAGCTAGTTCAATATAACTTTAACTTAAATTTAATTGATTTCGAAGCTAATGAAAGAAATTTAACGTAATTAATAGAGAAAAACGTCAGGAAGCAAGTTGCAAACGGGAAATAACATCGAGGTCGTTTTGTCAACTCAGACAAATTAGATTCCTTTCAAGATGCGATGAAAAAGCACCTAATGGTTTTCTTTAGCAATCGATGCTCTTTGTTATCTCCTAAAATGCAACGTTGATTGATTTTACTTTTTTTTAAATGTATTTAAAACAATGAAACTCTACGTGTATGTTACCTTTACCGTTACCTGAAAAAGGTTTTAGAAAAGAAAAATTGAAGTTTTCCCTTGTTCTCTAAAAATGAGTAACGTTGGAAAATTCGCGAAAAACTGAAAATGAATTCTCCAATTCGTTGATAACTTTTGGTATTGAGAAATTTTCAGTTTTGTTTTTAGTTACCTCAGCTTAAGAGTATCGGGCTTTTTCGAAATAAAGGGAAAATTTGTGGGATAGAAGATGAAACTTCATAAACTTCGAATATTTATTACCAATCTCGATCGTTTACAAGAATTTCATTAATTTCGTAATATTCCATTGTTATAATCTAACGCTTGAATTCCTCTCTAAAATGTTACACGTATAATTCTTTTGATAAAACGATTTTCAGCCTATTTTAATAATTTGTTTGAAATAGTGTATCTCGTTCTATTTCTGATTTCAAAGGGAAAAATTGTTGAAAGTAGTTACGAAACTAAAATTACATGAACGCTTTTAATTTTAAACTCAAAGGCAAGTAATTTAGAAGAATAATTAATATGAAAATAGTTAATTCAAAATGTGCCGGGAAAAAAATTCTTATAAATAACTTAGCATTTTCCATTTATTTTATTTTAAAAACGGTTTTTTAATCTTTATACAATAATACTTTATATATAATAATTTAGTATAATAACTTAGTAGGTACTTATATTTACAAAAACATAAAAGTAAACACTAAAATTTTAAAAGGTTTTTTTGTAGATATGTCTCTTCAATATAAAGTAATTACCGTATGCGTATAATATATAGTATGCGCACTTATATCCAGACGAAATCGCATAATACTAACTAATATTATATCGAGGGATATTTCATACCATTTATGACCACAGCTATAAATGTATAGATGTTTAAGCCCTTTAGCTTGATTTCTCGAACACTTGTGAAGCAGAAATGGCTTGAATGTAGGCGGATACTAACCAATTATCACGGACGCACTTACCACTACACATTGTAAAACAATGTTGCTTCCCACTGTCTGTCTGTTCTCATTTATATACTTAGGTCTTTAAAACTACGCGACTGGTTTTGTAATATTGTTATGGATAGAGTATGTAACAGCATCCAAGCAAAACCGTAGTCGCTAGTAGTTTATATTATGTAGACTGGTAGCTGTTGCGATGTCTGAGCTTAATCCTAGAGGCCGTCGTTAGTTTTTATTGCTGTAACATTGCATTACATAAAAAAAATCGTATAAAACTGCATAGGTATGCATTTTAAGGCAGTGGAAAATAAAAACAAAATGTAGTTGCTATAAAATGATTGTAGGTACGTGATAAGATAACAATTTTCCTTTATCCAAGATATTATCGCCCTATCATACATCGTTATTAGTGCGGCCCTGTACTGTGCTACTTAAGAATTATCTTTTTAAGGAAGTCCCGAGGTCGAGTCAAGGACGCTAAATTACGATAAGGCTAATTGCAAACGAGTCACCGCTATATCCATCACTATCTTCACTATATAGTAGTAGTAGTAGTTGCTTCTGTTTATCCCTATGTAATTGTATGCTTAATTCTTTAAATCATAAAATAATCTAAACTACACAATGGATGTTGATGCGGTTCCTTTAATAGATAGAATGGAGCTCGATAGTTTTAGTGTATTATTTTTTTTAAGTTTTAGATAAAACGAGTGAAGCCGCGGAGCGGAGAGCTAGTATAGACGTATATTAATGGTCCTTTTGTATGAAGTAAATCTTGGGACATTGATAGATTGTTGGATAGGTCGTGAGATGAATTTGAAAACGTGGAAATGCAAGAATTTTAATATAAATTTTATACTTGCATTAGGGTATTAAGCTATAACGAGGGGCGCCGGGCGATGGAGCGGGGATTTAGTCCATCGTCCGGTGAGATGAGGCGGCGCGAGACGTGTTCCGCTCACGCCGCCCCATGAGGTCAGAGCTGGCGGGCTCATAGTTTGTGTTGGCCTGGAGTCGGGCGGCTGCTGATGGGGTCACGGACGAATTCTACTTATACCCGTGGCCCCGTCGTTGATGTGGCTTGACGGAACACAGTGGGGTTTTGGTCGGTAGGAATCCGACATAACCCACGGCCCTTTCCCCGGACGCCGTGGGTATCTATGCAAGATTTCCCCACTTAAAAAAAAAACAAAAAAAAAAAAAAAAAAAAAAAAAAGGGTATTAAGCTATTTTGATATTAGAGATTATGTATTATTATGTATAGGTTAAGCTGCATCAAAAGATAACAATTTACGTTATGGCCTTATCTTCACGGATGATTAAAGTTTACGATTATGCATTTAATTGATAAATGGCTTTTGGAAATTAAATTATTAGCTATTTTCTTATGTTACATTTAAAGTACATTTTTATTCGATGTAATTAACTGACTGAATTATTATGTCATTATATGCAATTGACATTAAAAAAATCTGGTTAAGTTTAGATATTATGGTGCTTAGATTACAAAATAAAAGACAGATGGAGCGTTGCCGAACTAAACCGAATGATTTATTGTCATTTTCAATAAAGCTATGTGTGCTGTCATTTCGCCGCGCGCTGCACTGTACGTACACGGTGCTTCTGGGTGCGTGTAATGTTACCGGATATTGAAAAATTTCCCAAATTTTTCCCCGACTACGGAAAAAAGAGGGTTATGTTTTTCGAGTTTATGTATGTATGTACTATGTATAATATTTCTTTGACACGCCCTGCAGTATAAACCGTTGGACCAATTTTGAGACGTGAGGTTTCATTGCAATCATCTGAATTATTATGTTAGTGGCGGTAGTGACGTAGGCTATATACATAAATTAGCAGTCAAGTTTTAATTTTTATTTTAATATAATTTCGGGTGTATGATTTTTTTTTGTAATATTGTAAAAATTCTTTTATTATATAAAGTCCTGCCTACTAAAGTTATATATGGACAAAATAATTATATTCAATTTTTAATTAAATAAATCACATAAAAAAAGTTTCAATATTAACTATAATAATTATATTATTTTTTATTTTTCAAAATATATGAATGCGAATAGCGGTACCTAGTTTTTAGTCGAGAATACGGGACATTTTATTTTCATCATGGAGTTCACATAAATTAAATCGCTAGCGAAAACGACTATGACGTTTTTAAGCTTTATAAAAGTAACAAAATAATGTATTATGCTTATTAAAATAATCTAATAATGATCATGAACCTTTAGTGCACTATACAAATAATCACATTCACGATCGAAAAATCCAACAGCATTACCCTGATGATATTTTAACCAATTTACCGTTTTACCAATAAAAATGGCAAATTCATTTTCAAAATACTGGCAACATACGTTGAAGTTTTTGTATTCCTTCATATCTGTAAAATTATTATTCGTATAAAGAAATAAATCAGCCAAATAATCTACAGAAAACCTGTGAAACGATGTTTCATCTTTTTTTTTGTTTTCGGGAACAAATTTTACAGCGTTTTATTATCACAAGACAGCATTTTTTTACTAAAATTGCAAACCCTTTTTGACGTATATGCGCTATAGCACTGGTGCAGCGACGTATTTGCTTTTGATTTCGTATTTTCTTTGACAAGGGCGACGGGCGGTTGTCATGCTCCATCTGTACTTTATTTTGTAATCTAAGTTATGGTGTATAAGTTTGTATGGAAATTGAAGCGCTTCTATCTATAGTCAAAACAGTCGATTTAATTATCACTACAAAAGGAAAATACTTCGCTTTGTATAAATGAATACACGTGTACGTTTTAATTCTTGTGGGCGTAACCTTTACTAATAGAGCAAAATCTTTTAAGTAACAATTTATTTAATTATATAATATTATGTAACAATCAGCGTGCCATGGGTGAGACCTACGTCCAACAGTGGACGAACACAGGTTGAAAGAGAGAGAGAGAGAGATGTAACAATCATATATCTATATTCTATACTAATTATAAAGCTGAAGAGTTTGTTTGTTTGTTTGAACGCGCTAATATATTATTATTACTAGCTAACCTTGTAAAGGTTATTTTGTCGTATAACTTATGGTTAGAAAAATAACTAACAACCCTTTCTAAGAACTATTGAATTTATATTCAACCACTATGAATTTTTATAAAATTTGTCTTACCATGGTGGTATTATAAAATATATAAACATACACACTATCGAACGATCCAATTAATATAATTTATCATAAGAAATAATATGCGTAATCATAGCACATATTGCGATTATCTTACCGCATTTTTATCATAAACATATTTATATCACTTGCTATGTAAATACGTGATAAATGTACCTAATCAGATTTTATGCAAATATGGATCTTAGTACATTGTATTAGGGATGTAGGAAGGACGGAGGGTTTTTATATGCGTGATGCGTACAAATGTGGTTTAGTTATGATTTCGCACTGATATCTGTTCGACTTGTGGATTCGTCCTTAGACGTGTACTAGACAACCGTAAATTGATATGTGTAAAATTGTTCATAGTTGTTGGTATTTTTGAAACATAAATACAGTTCGCAGTAGCTTATAAAAGGGACGTACATATTTAAAGGCTCATTACTAGTAGATAGTAACAGTTCATGTTTATATAAGTTGAAATTCTTACTTCGTATCTGCGTTAAAAGTTTTGTATTTATAATACAAAAAACAAAACAATAGATATAATAAAAAAAACATATAGGTAGTGAAAATCTGAAGAAAAGGACAATTCTGAAACGGGACACAAATAACAAAATAAATATCGCAAGTACCTATTTATCGTTTCCGCGTTTACCAACTTTGTATCTAGATCTGCTCTACAATAATAAATAAATTATCTTCATAACTCGTTATCGGAAAATTTTATATGATTGCAGTGTTTAGTTGTTTTCCATATTATCTCACTTAAAGCAATATTATAGTATCCACAAGTCTTCCAAAATGCGTGCATAAGTAACGTGTCTGTAACGGTGTGATATATGTTATCAAACATAACCAAATATGGATTTAATTCGATTCGCGTTGATACCCATCGGTCTCACTGTTGGACTCACATATTTGAATGTTAAGAAGTAAGTGTTTTGTGTTGTCTAGTGATATCTTAATTTTAAGATGATTTGTTTAATCATGTTTTGTGTAAGATTCTGAATTAATAAAAATGTATGATAGGGTATGTAGAGTTTTTATTTGCGAAGGGTTGACATCGTAAACCATTATAATATAATAAATTGTCAATTTAAAGTATGCTGTGCTTGCTGTGTTAATTAATACGCTCTTATTCTATTCTCGGTTTATATTTAATGTAAATAATCCTTGAAAATCCGCAGACCACTTCACCCTTTACGTATCATATATTTTCCATGCATAGACTTTATAAAACTGTATCAGTACCCTCTTATAGACCTGTAATTCGGAACCAAGTAGGTACTTCAACTTGGTACTTTGTATTTAAAAGTTACCTTAAATTAAACGGCAATGCTTGTTCCAGGAACGCTTACAGTAGAAGAGGTGTACAAAGACCGAGATCAGTTCGCGGGTCTTGTGCGCGAGGTTGCGGCGCCGGACGTCGGACGGATGGGCATCGAGATCCTCTCGTTCACGATCAAGGACGTATACGATGACGTGCAGTACCTAGCCAGCTTGGGGAAGGCGCAGACGGCGGCCGTGAAGCGAGATGCCGATGTGGGTGTGGCGCAGGCCAATAGAGACGCTGGTATACGGGTAAGTGGAGATGAAGAAGACTTTTAAAGTGATTTTTAGGAGTAGATGACAGGTTGAGGAAGACATAGGCGACGGCCGTGAAACGAGATGTTGATGAGGGTTTTGCGCAGACCAATAGGGACGCTGCACTATGTGTTTTTAGGCCCGAAAAAGTTTCAGTCTTGTTTTATTGGAAATATCTAAAGAGCTTCTCTTTTTAAATGCACGAGTAGAACACCCAGAGTTTTATTTCAAAAACACGATTTTTAAAAAAATATTTAAAATATTGGAATTTTCGCGGCCGACTGAGCTAAATAAATTCGTATAAAAAAAAATAGATACACTAGATAATTTATTATGTTGCTAATATATGTAGTGATTACAGGCGCAAATTATCCCTTTTTGAAATTTTCGACATTGTCGATAGAGGCGAAAGTATTGTAATTTTTAGTGATTTTCGTTTTTATTTTTTTATATTATATGCAGGCGTTAGTAGAATCTCTGTTTAGTACCAAAAGAAGCCTTGAACTGAGGTCTACATGTGACAAAAATACCACATTCTAACCACGAAGTTATTACGAGATATCGATTTTCAAAGAATTCAATGTCAGGGTTGTCCCTAATAAAAAAAAAGTCAAAGCTGTTTTTTAACAATTATATAAATCGTCTATCTATTACCAAGTTTTTGTTTATGGTTTAAGTCGTTAGTTATAGTCGATATTTTAATATTATTCAATAAATTATTTAAAAAAAAAAATTCAATAAATTATTTATAAAAAAAAAAATTAAACAATAAAGTCGACGTCTTAACAGCATTTTGCCGTAAATCCGGTAAATATCCCCTTTAACTTTTAATGCGACAGTAGAACCTATTATCAATTCTGGAGATATTGAAAAAATTGATTTTTAAGACAATTCAATAATATCAAATTAATACAAATTAATCTCCTTTTTTGTCAATATTTCGAGCATTGATCATAGTAATCTCATTAAAAGTCAAACGGAATTAACGGTAAAAATAGTGACTTTGAATTCTTTGAAAATCGATATCTCATAATAACTTCGTGGTTAGAATGTGGTATTTTTGTCACATGTAGACCTCAGTTAAAGACTTCTTTTGGTACTAAACAGAGCTTCTACTAACGCCTGCATATAATATAAAAAAATAAAAACGAAAATCAGTAAAAATTACAATACTTTCGCCTCTATCGACAATATCGAAAATTTCAAAAAGGGATAATTTGCGCCTGTAATCACTACATATATTAGCAACATAATAAATTATCTAGTGTGTCTATTTTTTTTATACGAATTTATTTATCTCAGTCGGCCGCGAAAATTCCAATTTTTTTAATATTTTATTAAAAATCGTTGAATAATATTAAAATATCGACTATAACTATAACGACTTAAACCATAAACAAAAACTTGGTAAAAGATAGACGATTTATATAATTGTTAAAAAACAGCTTTGACTTTTTTTTATTAGGGACAACCCTGACATTGAATTCTTTGAAAATCGATATCTCGTAATAACTTCGTGGTTAGAATGTGGTATTTTTGTCACATGTAGACCTCAGTTCAAGGCTTCTTTTGGTACTAAACAGAGATTCTACTAACGCCTGCATATAATATAAAAAAATAAAAACGAAAATCAGTAAAAATTACAATACTTTCGCCTCTATCGACAATATCGAAAATTTCAAAAAGGGATAATTTGCGCCTGTAATCACTACATATATTAGCAACATAATAAATTATCTAGTGTATCTATTTTTTTTATACGAATTTATTTAGCTCAGTCGGACGCGAAAATTCCAATATTTTAAATATTTTTTTAAAAATCGTGTTTTTGAAATAAAACTCTGGGTGTTCTACTCGTGCATTTAAAAAGAGAAGCTCCTTAGATATTTCCAATAAAACAAGACTGAAACTTTTTCGGGCCTAAAAACACATAGTGCGCTGGTATACATACGGGTAAGTTTCGTACTCTCTGAAGATGTTTAGGGGGTAATGAACATGCAACATGTCGCCAGACCTTGGGAAAGGAGCAGATTGCTGATCTTTAATCAGCAGTTTATTAACATAGTTATCCTAAAAATTTTTAGTCCAGTTTGATCAAGAGTACATATTTTCGTACCTTATGTGGTCTTCTATACATACATACCTTGTTAATTTGCAACGACGCTGTGAGGACTGTATAATGACGTATGCCAAATTTATAATAAGCAAAGCCTTTAGAATGAAGTACACACTACAATACGACACACTTATCCTACTAACGAGCTTAATTAAAAATGTTTGAGCTACATAAGGGCATCTCTCAACAACACTCTGGCGTCACAAATTCTACACTGTTTCAAGGTATAATCTAAAAAAACCGGTATTTTTGGTCTGTCAACTTTTGGTCAGTCTGGCAACATATCCCAAAGGAATAGGCATTGATTTGTGCCCAGTTCTATTTATAGACACAAGGAATATAGCTCTTGTTAAATTCTCTTTTAATAAGCGAAAAGTTTGTATGGATATTACTTTAAAAGATGATTTTTAAACACAACCGCTAATGAACAGACGTGGCAGAAATTTGGTATGCCGGATACATCATGGTCCAAAATAAATTCCATTAATTTCAGATTACATTTGAAATATAGATAAAGATAATCAATATCAGTTCTAATTTCGTCCCTAATTCAAAGCATCGTATTAAGTGCTGCTTCCTTAAGAGCTTTAATGTAATATAATGCATACGTTAATAATAATATTATCAAAGAAAACTATGAAGTAAGGAAGCCTTTAAGAAAGTTCTTCTTTATACCCATATGTCATGTAAATGAAGCTGATAAAACAGGTCTTATGCGATTTTCGAAGACACGTTCTTATATTCCTTTGGAATTTTAATAACCCTATCGTTTGCAGTTTTCTTTGAAGGAGAAAATATGAAAGAACATTTATCTTACAAACAACCTGGACACATATGTCGTATAGGTATAGGTAGTTAGCATAGTAGTTATAAGTATAGGTTCGTTCGTTAGTTGTAGATCAAAATTGAGGCAAATTCTTTCGTAGTTTATTTATTGGATAATCTTACTCCTACTTGTTCTTAGTCTTCTTTTTGGACTGCAGTAAATAATTCACAATATCTTATATATAATTAGATATTTTTATGGTTTAAAAAATAATATAATATACCGGCTGAATTGATAACCCCCTCCTTTTTTTGAAGTCGGTTAAAAAAATATTTTTCTCAACTTAAGGATTAATGATTGTCAGTCTTAAGAACTATAATATAGGTAGCAATCTATTCCATATTTTGAAATACCAAAACGCAATGTTTATGAAAACCTAAATTGTGCTCAAATGCGGAAATACAATGATACGTTTGATCAGAGTACTACGGAATGTACTACTATAATTATAGTAAGTACCTACTTATAACAGACGGCGTTGTTTTGAAACAGTGACTCATCTTAATCTCACATATGTGGCAGATACTTATATATAAATTAACATAAAATAACTTTTTGGTTGGTACTCATTTGACTAATTCCGGAAAATATTTCAGATTTCATTGTTCAAATGAAAAATAATAATTTCCAATATTACCTATGTTTTACGAATATATGTTACTGGTAATTTGTATAATCCAGGTATTATATATACAATATCTAGGCGAAGTATAGAATACCTGGGGCGTTCAGGCGATGTATGAAATATTATGATTAATATTTTACATTACATACTTCAAGTACCTAAATTATAAATAACCGGATGAGTCTTCTGCCAAGGTATTGTATAGAATACCTGATTATATAGATTTCCGATAACATATACACAAAACTTAATATTTTAAATATTGCTAATTAACATTATATTTGTAAAGGACAAAGTGTAGTTCAAGGTCAATATAATTAACCGCTCTTGTATTGGCCCCTGCTCCAATTAGGGACAAACAATGTAGTAGTTGCGCTCTATGTGATTTTGATAGCTATCCTAACTAATATAATTAGGCTATACTAGTTGTTTGCCTCGGATTTGCTTGGGATGAAGGCATATAAAATGTATGTGTTCATCCAGATTTACACTTCCATTTTTAATATGTGAATTTGTTATAATTAATTGAAACGTACTTTTTAATTAACAAAATTTTATCAAAACTGATTGTGATAATTTATAATGATACGTTTGTATTTATCACATAGGTACGTTTTTTGTTAATACTTATTCAAAAAAATATAGGACAATTCTTTATAAGTACCTAAGTATTAAACTGACAATATAGACTACTAGCTTTCCACCCGCGGCATCGCCCGCGCAGTCAAAGAAAAACCCGCATAGTTCCCGTTCCCGTGAGATTTCCGGAATAAAACCTATCCTATGTCCTTTCTCGGGTATCAAAATATCTCTATAGGTACCAAATTTTATGCAAATTTGTTCAGTAGTTAGGGCTGGGGGGTTGAGGCGTGATTGAGTAACAGACAGACAGACAGACAGAGTTACTTTCGCATTTATAATATTAGCACAGAATACATAATAGTAGCTAAACGCTACAGAACGGACACTCTCCGCCTCCCGCCAAAATTAAACACTTACCTCACCCCGCACGATCAGACATGTTATGGTACCCATTTCCCCGCAAGGACGATACCAACGACGTCTTAGACGAAACGCAACGAAGATTGACAACATTAATCAAATTGACATAAAGTAATTTTATTATTTTGGATTTGTGATTATCGTTTTTCGTAGAAAATGGTTAAATATTGTGCTGTTTACGGATGTATTTCATCAGAAAAACGCGAATTTTTTTTTACGCTAGTCTTCTTCTTCTCTTAATTAATGGCTCCACCCAATAAAAAGGGACTTCGCCAATGTTTTACGCTAGTCACAAATGTGCCAACCATAAAGCGTTAACACACACATTTGCAGTCTCTACAGTGTGACTGTCAAAACAATCATTTTGTATGGAGTGTCCGGGGTGTGATATTAGTATGGATATCTAACCTTTGACATGTTTTATGTAATTAAATTAAACTCATGTAATATAATGTTAACGAAAACGCGAGTGCTAGCTTATCACGTATCACGTTTGGAAGCTCTCTAACTTGAAATCCTATTACTGTACCGAATATCGATACTAATAATAAACCTTCACAACAAAATATTGGATTATCCACTGAGTTGGTTGACCTACATTGCTTCTCAAAGAAATGTGGGTGACATTTGTTGTTCGCAGGAGTGACTAAAGCAAAAACCCGCTACATTATTCATCATAAAACACGAAAAATTAAGTTTATTTTGATAACTTATAAACTTGTTATAACTGTCACTTTAGAGTTTTGAGACTGGTATAAGTGTTCTCAAAAACTTTGAAATTAAAGTTTGCCGAAATTCGAAGTAACTGATTACAAATAACATTTTTATATTTCTTGGGCGTAAATATTGACTTCAATTTTCACATAGAGTAACCTTAACTTTTTTATATGGATGATACCTACTCAGAAGTCTATGAAATAAACTTTCTGTTTCATAATGTAAATTATTATCCTATTAGTATCTAGTAGAACTAGAGTATTAGAAATAATGTTGTTGGTGTTAAAGACAATAAAAATACACCAACAATATTATCATTCAACCCCTTCATGACTGTTCTTTTTTGGATATACTGTATCTAAATATTCCACACTTTAGTCTACTAAATTCTATAATTGATTCTCGAGAAGTTGTAACAGAACAAAGACATTAAATTTAGGTCAATATCGATGACAAATATGTAGGTATACGTCACCTACAGAATTGGGCAATCTGCTATAATGGGCCTTTGGAAGCGCCTCCGTATTTCCCTGTGATAATTTATGATTGCTCAGTGTTTGCAAATGACTCGGGGTTTTCACTTTTGTAATTTATACTTATATTAGAGGATAATACTAAAGGGGATGAATTTGTATTTTTTAAATGTTTGTAACGAATAAACTCGGAAATTATTTAATCAGCGGAAAGACATTATGGATATATTATTTATTTGTGTTTTTCCTGTTTGACCCGGGCAGGGCCGGAAATAGCGGTCAGCAGACGGTAGTTAAATTTCCTAAGTAAATAATCCAGACGTAACATACTTTCTCATGTACCTATGCGAAGGTAACAAGATAACCTACAATATTTTGTGGCTAGGGGAATCAAACATAAGTTCAATAAAGTCCACTACTTTTCCCTGAGGACGTAGTGTCCGGATTGAGTTAATAGATTTACTCCGTATTCGATTTGACCACAAATATATGTTTTAAATTATATACGACAGAGCTGATCCCTCAGCGAATAAGCTGTATAGCAAACAAAAGAATAAAGCTGGTTAACCATCAACTTATTAAAGTTAACTTATTAAAGATATTAAAGTTAACTTATTAAAGACTAGCTGCTCTGCGCGGTTTCACCCCCGTGGCTCCACTCCTGTAAGTCGCAGGGTGATGATATAGCCTATAGGTAGCCTTCCTCGATAAATGAGCTATCTAACACCGAAAGAATTTTTCAAATCGGACCAGTAGTTCCCGAGATTAGCGCGTTCAAACAAACAAACAAACTCTTCAGCTTTATAATATTAGTATAGATTATTATAACTATAATTATAAACTTTTTGTGGTTATGATCGGGTAAATAGATAACGGAATAAAAAATTATGAATTATGAATAAACCTAAAAATATGAAAAATTGCTCTAGAAAAGTTCTCCTCATTAAACAAGAGCATTATTTACAAATGGATGCAATTTATTCAGACACAAACATTTGCAAACTCTGATAAATGGCGTCTAATTTATCCTGTACAAATCTGCATGTCACAGACAGCTCGGAAAGTTTTGTGATAGACTGGTGATAAACGATGACAGTCAATCTGCATTCGACTCACTTTTTGACTCCTATGTGGTCTAATATGAGTATCATGTCGTTTAGATTCCTTTGTAATTGTAAATTTATTATATAGTAACACGATTTTATTGGTTTACTAGCTTACTGCCCGCGGCTTCGCCCGCTTTGTCTAAAACCTAATAAATTATATTTAATCTTCGTCTTGAATCACCCTATCTATTAAAAAAAACCGCATCAAAATCCGTTTCGTAGTTTTAAAGATTTAAGCATACAAAGGGACATAGGGACAGAGAAAGCGACTTTGTTTTATACTATGTAGTGATATAGTGAAGTCTAACCGACTCCTTTAGACTCGATTTTGACCAACTAAACGGACAGATTCAATTCAAACTTCTTATACTAATGAAGGATCGACAATACAAAAATAATTTCATGAGGATATAATAAGCAATTTCATTTAATTTAATTTTAAGTTTATCTTATTGAAACGTGTGTATTATTTTACTATACTTATTATACACTATAACATGAGAAAAATATTTCAGAATCGGTCTTAATTTTCCGAGTAAAAAATACATATACAGTGCCTAAAGACCCTGATGAGGATAAAAAAATGCTACTAAAAGGTTTATGAGGTTACGATGCGAAACAGATAAGTATAAAATATGAGTAGATCGTTTTAAGATCTAATACTATCGCAAGTATTGTTTGATTACAAGCTGTTCCTAAACTTGTATTTTAAGAGGGAAAAAGGAAAAAAGTTTGGTAAACTTTCAGGGTTACATTTCCCCGATTCCTATGCTTACACATAAATATAGGTATACTAGATAATTAGTATGAATTGTTTTATATACCGTTTAATGAAATAAATGTTGCGCAGCCTGAAACTCGTATTATTGAATAAGTGTAATGGAGTATAGTGTTCCGTAAGCAGATGGTATCTTCCACTTTTGTTATAAGTGTTTCCGTAACATTTTCTATTGTCATAATCCAGTATATAATATATAGGGCTTATAATAAAATATTTTTTATTGTTATAGGAAGCTGAATGTGAAAAGAACTCGATGGACGTGAAATACGCGATGGACACGAGGATTGAAGACAACGCGCGGATGTTCAAGCTGCAGAAGGCACATTTCGACCAAGAAGTCAATACTGCTGTAAGTACACACTCATAGCATATATGTTGGATATATAGTATATTATAGTTATACTTACCAAAGACTCTTTTTTCAAATAAATCGTGAAAATAGTATGAAATGCGGAATTTTTAATGGTTTTGGGTGTTTCATTTCAAGTTCGTATTTTATTATTTACTAGTGGTCCGCCCCGGCTTCGCCCGTGGTACATATTTCGCAATAAAAGGTAGCCTATGTCCTTTCTCGGGTATCAAAGTATCTCCATACCAAATTTCATGCAAATTGGTTTAGTAGTTTAGGCGTGATTGAGTAACAGACAGACATACAGACAGAGTTACTTTCGCATTTATAATATTATTATGGATTATGGATTATAGGTGTGTATAATTATAAGAGAAATGCACAATATTTTTCTGATCACGATTGGGTATTTGTTTTATCTCATTATCAAAGTTTACGCAAACTGAACCCTGATACTATATAGGTTTTCGATATCAATTTTAAAATCCGCAATAACGTATGAACTATGAATGGGTTCAAAAATGAACTATCGCATGAAATCGTGTATTTTTCACACATCATGACGTCGAATATGTAAGCTGATAAGATTTACAGGCATTGCAGTAAAACGAAATGTCATTTTGAATGTGGGGCGTCAAGGCGAGATATTGTATAATAATTGTCTTATTACTGATAATAAGACTATTATTATAGTATATCTCGCCTTGATAAAGATAGTGATAATATTCGTTTTACATAATTTAAATGCATTGTTCGACAGTTTTTGAGATTAAACTTATGTAATCTTAATTTTAATTTATTATTTAACATTTCTGAGATAATTAGGGAGTTATAATTCTCAAGAAAGGAATACAATTTTAAAGAAAAACTTAATGAAAAATTGTAATGTTATACACATACACTGTACATAATATAGCGAACCATAGAAAAATTAGCATTTGAAAAGGAATTATTCCTTTATAATACAATTTTAAATCCAATTTTCATAGAAATTAAGTTATTTTTGCCAAAATTAATTTGACTCACGAGGTTATGAGTACAATGATTTAAAAATAAATTTCAAATTTTCAGAAACAAACTAAGACAAAAAAAAATTCAAGGTCATACTTATTGTCTCTACAATAACGAGATATGTATTGTTTCCAGAAAGCCGAAGCTGCGCTAGCCTATGAGTTGCAAGCCGCGAAAATTAAACAGAAAATACGAAACGAAGAAATACAGATCGAGGTTGTGGAGCGTAGGAAACAGATTGAGGTATTAAAAACTGCATCTTTTATTTTGTTTGTTGCTTGAAACTCTTTGTTACTCTGGGCAGATTTCAGTGATTTTTTAACTAGCTTTCGACTGGCATAAATTCCCGTGAGATTTCCGGGATGAAACCTTTCCAAATATATGTCCCCTATTATAGGTCACAAACTATCAGTGTAGTATAGTTCTTAATTGTTTTATGTCTAAATCGGTTCAGTAGCTTAGGTGAAGGAGAAACAGAGGGACATACAAATATTTTGACAGATTTCCAGTAAAATATTTTAGTTAAGAAAATTCGAAATTGGGGCTGGATTTTTTGTTCTTAAAATTGCAACTTACATATACCTAATTTTTGTAAATCTCTTTGCAAAATTAGCCTTTTAATAATCACAAACTATTTAAACAGTTTGTAGTGATAACACTATATTGCATTACAGGTAGAACAACAGGAGATTATGCGTCGTGAGGAAGAACTGAAATCAACGGTTCGTCTGCCTGCTGAGGCTGAGGCCTACCGTCTGCAAGCTATTGCTGAGGGCAAACGGTAAGAAGTTAGCTTAAAAATAGACTGATTGATAATATTTAATATTGACTTATATTGGTACATAAAAATTAGAAAAATAAAACAGATACACATACGCATCTAAACATGTACACATCTAAATTTATGCATTTAAAACTTATAAGATGGCTAAGGCTTTTTCGTACACATAACGTACATTACATTTCCAGAACTTAAACAGTGAGTAGATTACATCTAAATTATTGGGTATTGTAGAGACGAGGCAACTGCGTATTTACTTCAGCGAATTTTTTTTTTGGTGAATATAGAATACTTAGACTAGTATTCAAATTTCAGCACAGCTTTTTAAGCACACAAGCTACGATAAACTTTCAAGAGTAACATAGAAAACACAGAAAAAATTGGCATTATAGGGACAAAGAGCTGGCTTTATTAGCAGCTCACACAAAATATAATAATTCTATTGGTGTGAATTTAGTAGTACACAGTAAAATTTCCTTCTAGTACGCAAACAGTGGAAGCGGCCAAAGCAGACGCGGGAGAATCAAAGTGCTCGGTCTGGCCAAGACATATTTTCTAAATCTTGTTCTCCATATATTTGTCCTTAAAAGACAAAGCATAAATAACACTACTAGTATTACAAGTGTTTATGGGCGGTGGTGACCACTTAACAATCTGCCCCTTTGCTTGCTCTGACATAAAAAAATATGACAGTAAAATTTCCTTCCAGTACACAAACGGTAGAAGCAGCCAAAGCAGACGCGGAGAGGATCAAAGTGCTCGGTCTGGCCGAAGCCGCGGCTATCGGCGATGTGGGCAAGGCGGACGCGGAGCGCATGCTCGCTAAGGCGAAGGTGTACAAGCAGTATGGGGAGGCAGCTATCATGGCACTGGTGTTGGAGGCTTTGCCTAAGGTAAGGTTTTGAGTGATTTTTGATATGTCTGTTTTCTGTAATTGTATTCTGTGCTCATTTCTATAGGATTGTAAGAAGATGTATGAGAAATGTAAGATGTAGGATTGTTAGAAGATGATGAAGAGGATGACAACTCTTTTTACTTTTAATTTCCGAATGTATTATTCGATATTCGAAAACAATCCGCATGGGAAATTTTATTTTTCGACCACAATGAAGTAGTATACCAATTTCTGAAATACAATCCTAACCTTATTTCTGTGATAAAAGATATACGTCGCAAATCACGCCGAAGTACCAAAGCTTTCTAAACTTTAATCTTTTACCTACGTCTAATACTTTCCAAATGTTTCCAGATCGCAGCAGAAGTATCCGCGCCCCTAGCCAAAACGGACGAGATAGTGCTAGTGGGGGATAACGGTGCGACGGGCGAAGTGGCCCGGCTGGCCGGCGGCATCCCGCCCGCCGTGCGCTCGCTCACCGGCCTCGACCTCAACCAGGTGCTGCAGCGCCTGCACCCGCGCACAGGTGAGCTCTCACTGAGCAGCTGGTCACATAGCACACGGTATATATAGTGCGCTCGCTCACCGGCCTCGACCTCAACCAGGTGCTGCAGCGCCTGCACCCGCGCACAGGTGAGCTCTCACTGAGCAGCTGGTCACATAGCACACGGTATATATAGTGCGCTCGCTCACCGGCCTCGACCTCAACCAGGTGCTGCAGCGCCTGCACCCGCGCACAGGTGAGCTCTCACTGAGCAGCTGGTCACATAGCACACGGTATATATAGTGCGCTCGCTCACCGGCCTCGACCTCAACCAGGTGCTGCAGCGCCTGCACCCGCGCACAGGTGAGCTCTCACTGAGCAGCTGGTCACATAGCACACGGTATATATAGTGCGCTCGCTCACCGGCCTCGACCTCAACCAGGTGCTGCAGCGCCTGCACCCGCGCACAGGTGAGCTCTCACTGAGCAGCTGGTCACATAGCACACGGTATATATAGTGCGCTCGCTCACCGGCCTCGACCTCAACCAGGTGCTGCAGCGCCTGCACCCGCGCACAGGTGAGCTCTCACTGAGCAGCTGGTCACATAGCACACGGTATATATAGTGCGCTCGCTCACCGGCCTCGACCTCAACCAGGTGCTGCAGCGCCTGCACCCGCGCACAGGTGAGCTCTCACTGAGCAGCTGGTCACATAGCACACGGTATATATAGTGCGCTCGCTCACCGGCCTCGACCTCAACCAGGTGCTGCAGCGCCTGCACCCGCGCACAGGTGAGCTCTCACTGAGCAGCTGGTCACATAGCACACGGTATATATAGTGCGCTCGCTCACCGGCCTCGACCTCAACCAGGTGCTGCAGCGCCTGCACCCGCGCACAGGTGAGCTCTCACTGAGCAGCTGGTCACATAGCACACGGTATATATAGTGCGCTCGCTCACCGGCCTCGACCTCAACCAGGTGCTGCAGCGCCTGCACCCGCGCACAGGTGAGCTCTCACTGAGCAGCTGGTCACATAGCACACGGTATATATAGTGCGCTCGCTCACCGGCCTCGACCTCAACCAGGTGCTGCAGCGCCTGCACCCGCGCACAGGTGAGCTCTCACTGAGCAGCTGGTCACATAGCACACGGTATATACATATAGTGCGCTCGCTCACCGGCCTGGACCTCAACCAGGTGCTGCAGCGCCTGCACCCGCGCACAGGTGAGCCCTAAACAGGTAACTGCTACAAAACAGGCGACCACGGGGGTATTAAGCTCTTACCAAACAGGTTACCGCTCCAAAATAGTTCATCGATCAGGTGGCGGACACTACGACGGTAGCTCCCCGTAGCAATTTTGAACGCGACTGGGCTAAATGGCAATCATGGTATGGAACAAGGATGAGGTAACATGATGAGAGAACATTCCATGCAAATAGTTGACAAATTTCATATCATACGCAAAAATCACACCGCGAAGGTGTGATTTTGTGACCGCCTCCTTGGTACAATGGTTGACGCGTGAGCGTAGAACCGATGGGTCCTGGGTTCGATTCCCGGTAGAGACGAAGAAAAAAAATGGCTCGGTCTGGCAGGACACAGAAGGCTGATCACCTACTTGTCCCTAAAGAAAATCGATCAGAGAATCAGATGTATAATGCATCTGCCCCTTACCCCACTAGGGGACATTGAATCAGGTAGCAGTAGGATGGTGGAAGATCGCTTACCAACAGGTAACCCACGTATTTTTTTGGTGGGAAAATCTTGCCATGCCCCCCAGGGAAGGAGTTTTGTCGGATTCTTACCGACTAAAACCTCACTGTGTTCCGACGAGCCGCTTAAATGATGGGACCACATGTATTGGTTGGAATTCTTCCGCAAACCAGTTCCTTTGATACATGAACAAAATAATCAGCACCCCAACACAAGTGCTGCACGTGACGTGGCATTTTTGGTAAGATGAAGAAGAGGAAAGCAGGCGAAGGCACATCTAGCACTCCTTAAAATTCGACAGCTATAAAATTTATGCTGTAAATAAACACCGCTCAGATGTATGTGTAAGTTGCGTACGGTTTGAAGTCTTTTTGTACAAATCCTATATTATTTTTATTTTCAGTAAAATAAGCTCTAAGATTAGTTAGTTATCAGTTTATCGCGGGTACTCAGACATACCTTTTTGTTACAGAAGAGTCTCCACTCTCTGCTGCCAGTAAGAAGAAAGAAGTGACAGCTTGCTAAATTATTAATTTTAATAATTTATTACACTCGAATGTAATGCAATGCACAATATTGTTTATTATTTTATGTTTACGATGTGTTTATTTTATTTTATTCAGAGGTATATTCGAGTACAAAATACTCCAGCACAATATAATTAATATATTTTTTAATTGTAACACGTATCCACCGATATTTTATTTAGTGACTATAAATAGGTTTGACCAAAGTTTAACTTTGCAGTATTTGATTGCCCCATTCGTTCAGAAATATAAGGTTTTCATAGAAAATCCAATGCTTACGTCTCGGAGACTTGATATTTTGGCATAATATTTTATTTTTATTTAATAAAGTAAGACATGCGTTACCACACTAAGAAGTATTTTTATACGAACAAAGTATAGATAGAGTGTACCACTAAGATTATATCTCATTTTTCTATTTATATTTGTCGGAATTTCTAGATGTAGTCACGTAAATGTAGATTTTGTACTTGTATCAAATGGTGTTCTACGCAAAACACTGCCTTTTAGGTGTAACTCGTAACATTAGTTACGGAATTCGATTTCAAAATTGTGTTCAATATAACGTGGTTGGGGATAACACATTTTTCAAAAATTATAAAAAGAATCTCAAATATTGTTCAGGCGTTAATAATAAAATGTGTATTTTCTTTTTTTTTCGGTTTTTATGATCCACTATTTTAGTCAATAGGTGTCTTTTATATAGGTACCATTTTTCCTGCTCAATATATCTTTTTCATTAGGTTTTTGAATTTAATTACATAAGTATTCTGATTTTTTTAACTTTTAATTAATGAGATTCATAATTCATTAAAGTTTTGTTCTAATTTCGTGTTATTTCTTTACCACGTTATATTTGTAAATCACTTGTCGACATGATTGTATTTTGATGTTGTGTGATTTTTAATATTAATGAATAATTATTCATTATTTAATTAGTTTCGTGTGTAAATTCGTGACTTTTATATTTATCTTGTGTATTGAAATGTATAATTTGAAATAAATTGAGTGTCAATTTATTTTGTTGTTTTATTTTAATACCTTACCCGTTGCCTTATAAATTCTTATGCACTAGGTAATCTTAGAAGATATGAAAAGGTTACTTCAGAAATAAATTTCTACATTAATTCTAAATATTTTATTATTATAAAATCTTTTATTAAATTTACAATATCAATATTAATTTATATTATTAATAAATACATTTTATTTAAGTCCCAAATGAGGATTGTGTAACTCGCCTCGTATGTTCGTCTTCATAAGCTGTAATTACAAAAAATATATATATGCATTACCTTTGCATTACATACAAGTTACTATAATAATGAATTAAATATAAGCTAATAATACATATTTTTATTTTTATAATAAACTAGCTTACCGCCCGCGGCTTCGCCCGCTTTGTCTAAGTTCGTTGAGTAGTTTTAATGATTTAAGCATACAAAGGGACAAAGGGACCGAGAAAGTGACTTTATTTTATACTATGTAGTGAAAAGGCATACACACACAAATGCTCACACACACACACACACACACCGACGCACTCACTATTATATACACAAATAATATACAATAAAGTACTTGCCTATTATTCAAAATTATTAAAAAAAAAATTTTAATACTTTATTCAACTAACCTCGATTTTTTCTGCATAAGAAAGTTCTGTCTTACTAAGAACATAAGAAAGTTTAGCTTGCGCTGCCTCTGACGTCATGTCATAGGCGGGTACTACGCCGCACTCAATTAGTAACTGAAAATCATTAAAAATTGTATGTAAACTATTGTTAAACAATAATTTAACTAAATTAATGTCTCTCTCTAAAGAAGTTATTTAAGAAGAAACTATTGCAGATTTTTAGTAAATACATTATACAATAGAGGTATACACATTAGGTAACTTACCAGACCAGTTTCATACAGCGGTTTTCCATGCACCATACCATTAACACACTGCGTCACATTTACTACGAGGACGTTGTTCTTCACCGCTCTCTCTATTTCTGCATAGATCTCTTTGCGTTTTATCGGAATGTTTCCATTACCGTATGTTTCCAGAACAATACCTATAAATAGGGGTTTAATTTAAAATTGTGATATCAATTCCTTATAAACATAATAGAAAAAAGCTGCTAAATTATATTATATTAGCATACTTAGATACTTAAATAGATATTATAAAAGCATAATATATTAAGTAGAGAAAAACAAAGATCTTTGCACGTTCTTAATTTCTAGAAGGTAGTCTTTGTTGAGTTGTGATATAGTTCATTTTCCTATTATAGCGATCAAATTATTCGCAATAAGAACTTTTGTACCATATCATATACTTCTGTGACAACTAAAGTTATAGCAATTTAATTAATGAAAAATTGTAAACTTAAATCTTAGAATTTACTGGCAATAAAAGTAATATCAGATCATTACATGCAGAGGCAACTACGTAATCCTAAATTTCTTGTTTAAATTGACTTAACCAACCGAATTCAAAATACATAAAATATTTACCTTCCATGCCTTCAAAAACAGCTCTTATAATAGCCGGTGTTATAGTAGGTGTGACTTTCAACAAATAAATCTTAGTGCACAACTTGTCATGCAGTATACATTCATTTGGCACAGATTGGTGTATCAGCATCTTAGGATCGATATCTATTGTTGTTTTAGCTTCTAGTAATGGCGGGAAATTGGGAGAGTCGAAAGCGTAGATCCGTGTGTTTGATACCTTTTTTACTCTGAAAAAAAATAGGTTATTAAAATACTAGTAAATAAGAAACTGTACCTACCATTAAAAACGGCGTTGCAAAACATAACTATCTAAAAATAAACATTGAAAAAAGTTTTCTCTTAAAAAAAGGCAATATACTTAATGTTACCTTCGGTTTTTGCTCAAGTGAAGTTATTTTAAAACATATCATTAGGAAGTATTTGCTAATAAAATGCTTATCAAATATTTATGAAAAAAAAAATTAAACAATAGAGCTTAAGTGACAGTGAACATTTTTTCTTTTCATTAAATAGTTAAATTTAAATATTCACACCTCGTTCCTCTGAAGAGCTTACAACCAAAGAATACAGTTATTTCTGGTATATACTGTGTGGCTGCGATCAGGAGTGCGCATAAGATGTTGTTGTTACCGTCACTACGGGGTTGGAAAATTGGAACCTGAAATTATAAGAAAAAAGGAATAAAAATAATTCCACCTGCTACAAAGTATTGAAAAAATCTACTGCACCACTGTTTCGACACGTTTATGATTATAACCGTGGTTTCAATGTATTTACTATTATGTTATTAAATTAATAATTAATCGATTGCTTAAATAATTCACTCAAGTTACTGGTGTGTATTTTAATTATTACTATGATTATTACACAAATCACGTCTTCTATTGTTATGCTTAGCGTATAATACTGTACCTAGGTACCATACAGTAAACTCAAAGATAACTATTCATACTAATTTACATAATGGTGACCTTTAAATTCTAAATATTAGATTAAAAGAGTAGGTAGGTAGATTCTACGTTTCGAAAGTCCTATACTTAAAGACAGGTCGTTTGGATTTTCTTAAATACAATTTCATATCTCACAAAAACAATTTGTATTTTAAATCCTTTATCTATAGCAAATTTCCGAGTCTACAAATTACTATTAAAGTCAATATCGTTATTATGCAGCAATATTTAAGGGGCCGTTCAAAAAATACGTCACAAAAAAATTAACTTTTTTTGACCCCCTGGTTGTCACGCTGTGTCACACATTCTGTGACCTTCCTGGAAATATTTCGTCACAAAAACTAAGACGCCTCCCCCTAAACATGATAAATTTTGATTGATAATACACAAATTAATTAATCAAGTTACAATTTATTGTAATAAATATATGTATATTTATTAATACGAAATAAATGACGGTATCGTTACAAAATTGAAAAAAAAAGTCGAGAGTCACGCTGCCGTAGACCCCCTGTCCCCACTTGTCACATCTTGTCACACTCGCGAATACCCCTCCCCCCTTGTATGCGAACGTATTTTATGAACGGCCCCTAATAGCTAGTATGACAACGTATGTAAATAATTTATTTAAAATAAATATGGTAGACGTCAGACGGATGATGAAATAATCAATACAAATGTGTCAACCATATTAATCTTATCGATTAGGATAACAAACAGTACATTGTAATTATAACATTTAAATATGTCAGTAATGATCTATTATCTAATTTAAAAATAGATTTCGTTTTTTCGATGAACACTGATGAATTACATTAATTAATTATCATCTCTGCCTGTGTGTAATATATTATGTAGTTTAGCTTTAATTAAACAATAATTTTTACTTCTTCTTTGTATCTAATGAAGAAATTTTAGTGACACCTAGGTACTTGATCTATATGAGTACTAGAGCATATAGAGGAAATAGTTCTTTCTAAGTAATTGTTACACTTGATACGTTAAATTGTATTTTTCCATTTATGCCATATATAGTGTAAACAATTGTTGGCTATCCTTTGTAAATAAATAAATAAATAAATATTTTTTTAAAGTAGTGGAAAGTACTTAACGTAAACATTCATGAATAGTAGAATAAAATACAATCTCATAATATTTTTATATATGTGGCGGTGCTGCCTTGTTTTATAAGTGCTGTGCCGTTCGCACGGGAACGGAATGTGGGAGAAGCTTCTCTCAGTTAGCATTTAAGTTATCGTTATTATTTTCGAAGTGAAACTTCTTTATCGGGGTAGGAAAAAAATTTAGTGTAACATTTTTTCGTTACGCGTGACATTTTTCCGTTTCTACGCACCATCTTTTTCTTATCCCTACCACTCGTGATTCGACGTATTTATGTAAAGTTGCATGTAGTAAATTATTTTTTTGAAAAAATAAGGTCATAAAGAAGTTTCACTTCTTACGTGTGTACACTAGTACCTACACGCACACATTTTTTTTCTATAGGTGCTATAAGAAATGATAAATTTTTTAAATTAAACTGTTTTAAAAGTAAATTTGTTTGTTTTTTGGGCCTCCAAACATGTAACATAATTAAAATATAATATATAAATTCCCAAACCTGAGCTCCAGTAAGGACTACAGTCTTGCCGACTGTTTCCAGCATAAAGGACAATATGGACGCTCCATACGCCATCGTGTCCGTGCCATGAAGTACCACGAAGCCATCATAGTCGTGGTAATATTTCTGGAAACAAGAAAATTAATTAAATATAATAGATATATAGTAGATAATTATGTCTGGGTATGAATAAAATGATAAATTCTTTAATGATTCTAATCGATAGATAATTTTAAGATTTCCACCATTATTATCTACAAATAAACAATACCTACGTATTTTCTCTAAAAAAAACATTGTTTTTACATTTAAGTCGTACCTATTATGATTTATTTGAAAGATAGAAAAATAATATAAGTAATTAGCATGATATATAATAGGTAGATACGAGTAATAAGCCTAAGCATACATACACCTCTTCCGAAAGTTATCTATAATCGCATGAATGAATTATCATGATAAGTTTATTATTTTATTAATATGTATTATCATAACTCTATTAGAGGAGAATATTAGAATATTATCGTTTTTTATAGCATTTATCGAATAAATATTATATTTTATGAAGCTTAAAAAAGATAAACGCAACAAAACTTAAAGACATGGTAAATGACGTAAAATAAGCAGAATTCATATTTTGGAAACTTGGATGTCTTAGTCCAATTTTAGATAAAACAATTTATATAAGTTCCGCCCGCGGCTTCGCCCGCGCAGTCGAAGAAAAACCCGCATAGTTCCCGTTCCCGTGTAATTTCCGGGATTGCGTCATTTCCCCGGGATAAAAAGTAGCTTATGTCCTATCTCGGGTATCAAATTATCTCCATACCAAATTTCATGTTAATTGGTTCAGTAGTTTAGGCGTGATTGAGTAACAGACAGACAGACAGAGTTACTTTCGCATTTATAACATTAAGTATGGATTATGTGAAAATAATTTTTATTTTGTGTAAAATATTATTAAAACTAATGTGATATGCCTACGTATAGAGACAATAAATATACTACCTTAATATCCCTCGCTATTTTGAGCCAATCGTCTGTCATAAAATCTGACGAATCTTTCAGTTCATCATATTCTAGGATCTTGTAAAGCACTTTTATGTCTGTGTCTTTGCCATCTAAGGTAAAAAATGTAGATTATTATTTATTAATAATGTTAATCAATTGGAAACAGGAATCTAGAAAAAATAATCAAAGCAGGAATTTCTTGATTGTAAGTTAGAACTAATTACGATAAATCATCAAGAAGCGTAAAGCTATCGTAAACAATTTCTAGAATTTATACAAAATATTATTTAAAAAAGATTTAATTACAAAACGAACTGTATTTACTGTTTTGTTTTATAAAATATACCAACAAATAAGTATTACTAATAAATTAAGCAAGATAAAAAAATTACAATAAAAAATATTTAGATGTAAGTAGGTGAGTATTTTCTACGAGATATGAGAGTGTGAACACTGTTATCTGTATTTGTTTATCCTAATTCCTTATTCCGTTCTAAGATGAAAATGTAAAAGTTATTGTAATAATAATTGTGTAGGTATCTTGCAAAATTATTGTTCTTATAGAGATCTCTTACTACATATAAACATACAATCAAAATTTTTTGACGTTATTTTTTTGTGACTTATTTTTATATCCTTTCCAACAGGAATAAATTATAAATACCTAATGAAAGTCTGAAAATAAGTTTAATATGTAAAAAAATCCCAATATTTCTAATTACCTGGTAGAACAAGGTATTCCTGTCTGTCTGTCTTAGCCAGACGCTTTTCCCAATATTCATTGTCATGTAGTTGTGACAGTTTTCTGATGACTCGGTGCTCAATATTCTTTTGTGGTACCAACACTGAAACCAAAGATGTTATACATAGATACAATACTATATTTGTAGGTAACTAAAACCGATAAGGTATATCAAATATTTATTTAATAACTTTTTGTACCTCCTATAGCAATTATAGACTTAAAGTTTAAGTCTTAAACAAAACAGTTAATAAGCTAATATAATAGGTATCTAGTAAAAAGGTGACCTTAATGCCCATAAGCGGTTTAAGGTAAAGGATAAAAATATATAAAACAAAAATGTTACGCTTTTTTTGTACAGTAGCCTGTATACACAGCTTCACACACGTGGACCTTGTTACTTGGCCGTTCTAAATTCTTATTCTTAAATTGAATTTTTTGAAATAATTTTTATTCAAAATCATTTTTATTTCGTTTCATTCAATAGTTTTTGCCTATAAAAGTAAGAAACATCCGTGCAATCATACATTTTTGTACCTAATTAATTTTTGGAAGATATCTGTTGCTACCATGTTGCTACTAAATATTGTTTAGTCTAGTAATTTTATCTCTAAACACAATAAAATATAACATTGCAAGTGTTATATACCTACCTAACATTTAAAATTATCTCTATACAAATCAGAAAATCAAATATATATTATATAAATAATATTATATTAACACTATTTACCTCCTTTCTCATTTTTCAACATTCCAAAGGTACCACCAGTGTATATAACCAAAATTCTTTTTTCAACCATTTTTATTTATAATTATTTTTACTGTCACAAAACACGCACTCAGTCGCACAGCTCAATACAATATGTTGTAGGTAATTAAATATTTGTCTCTATATATATCATATACATACAGATACGTTATCTTTACTCTTACAAGCGTTATTATGTGGTTATTATGTAATATTAGTTTAATTTACTCATCCTTTGCATTCTAATAACCCAACCAAACTATTAGCGTAGTTTTCGTATAAATTTTATATGGAAAACTGTAAATTGGTGTTTTTTGTGTTGTTAATAGTTTTTATATGTTAACGAAATTAATATGGAATGAATGGATATTTGAATTATTCTTTCTCAAAATATATTTGGCTCTACATAATAGAGAAAGGTAGAAAATTATATTCAAATTACTTACAACATCATATTCCACTATCTTATAGTATGGAAAAATGACCTAAATTATCATTTTAGTTATAAATTGTTGTATTATACTATAAAAACGACTTGAATAACTGAAAGATATATTCTTAGAATGATAATAATGATAATATTGATAGGTAATTAATAAATCTTTGAAAAACATATTTTCAAATGTAGGTCATTTTATTGTAAGTATCTAATACGGATATTATTATTTTAATTATTAATAAAGGAAATAAAAAAACATGGTTATAAATGTTAGATAAAATTTATGATTAATTATATTGATTATATATAGATATAGCTATAATTTAATTAGTACTTTTCCATTAATGTTCTAATATAGGTATTCTATATCTTAATATATATAAATCTCGTGTCACAATGTTTGTCCTCAATGGACTCCTAAACCACTGAACTGATTATAATAAAATTCGCACACCATGTGCAGTTCAATGGAGTTCAATTTATTCGAAATTATTCAGGACAATGAGGCACATACAATTGAATTAGATATGTTTTTTCTGTTTAATAAATCAGAAATGTAGAGTAGGTAGGTAGTATCATTGTTCTAAAACAATGGTGATACAAGAAATGTAAAAGTTAAAACAATCTTAGAGAAATGACAATAATAACAATTTGGAAACACGCCACAGAACAATTACACAGTTCAATAATATAAACTGGTATTGACTGAGATATTATAGGCGATTGATCCTATTGTGGATTCCTAACGTGGTCAAGGAAGAAATGCAGTTAAATAAATCAAATGTTGTGTTGATTTTCCTTTCATGTCAAAGAGTTTCAATACCTCATTTGCAAACAAATACATAATAATAAGATCACATCCCATTTTGTCCAAATTAAATAGCAACACATCAAACCATTCTCTTATGAACTCTACATTTCTTTTTTAGATTTACCACCTTTATTAAAATATAAAAGACTAGCTTTCCGCCGGTGGCTCCGCCCGCGGTTTTAAAGAAAAAGTCGCATAGTTCCCGTTCCCGTGGAATTTCCGGGATAAAACCTATCCTATATTACTCGTGGATATGTGAATATAGCTTTCGAATGGTGAAAGAATTTTTAAAACCGGTCCAGTAGTTTATGAGCTTATTCAGTACACACAAACAAAGTTTTCCTCTTTATAATATTATAGTGTAGATACAGCTAGGTACATATATTTTGTTTGTAGTGTAGTAAGAAGGAACGCACTTCCCTATGGAAGGTACCTCGTCGAATCTTCTCTTAAAAACGTTTTCGGAGAACATTCAGGAATCATGTTACGGTCCCTCATCTTCAAATGAAGAATGTGGAATAGAACCGCTTTGTCCGAGTATCGTCCAAACTTTTATTTCTTGTCTTTTTGTTGAATAGACAATTAATCACAAATTTGTACTAGTGAAAAGGAGATCCACATAATCAAAGAAACACTACGTTATCAATATTTAAAATATTGTGCCTTTCAAGTCTCGATCTAAGAACGCACACGAAAACCGTGTATAAAATTAGTATTTCATTATGCCAGGGGTCAAGTGATTGGCACAATGGTCTGGTCTTGAGCCATCTTGATCAGAGAGATCATTTACTGGATCGAACCGGTGTATCTCGAAAATTATTTGTCACGTATGTAGATTGGATGTATAGCTAAACTAATTTCAATGCCAATCCATACTAATTTTCTAATTTAATATTATAAATACAAAAGTAGGTAAATCTGTCTGTCTGGTACTCAATGACATAGGATAAACGAATACCAAAAGGACAAAAGAAAGGACATAGGATAGGTTTTATCCCGGAAATCCCACGGGAACGGGAACTATGCGGATTTTTCTTTCACTACCCGAGCGATGCCGCGGGTGGAAAGCTAGTTGTTCTATAAATTTCTTAATAGCGGCAATGTTGTTCAGAGTCAGCGATGTGGAAATACTCTTTCTTGTGGTATTGAATTACGAATTTCATCATCGTTATTATGAGAGTCTAATTTGAGGGTTGATGTTTGAGTACCAACTTAGTTGGTAGATACTAATTGAAATAAAATAAATTCAAATTCAAAATTTATTTATTTTTATAAAGAGATTATTAGAGAGAGTATATTTTCATGCTTTTGATTCACCCTTCGCATCTACTGCTGCAAAAATTTTCAGACAAAAAAATATGCGAACCAAACCATGAGAATATCTTTATTATAAATGCACAAGTTACAAAAAAGTTTTTTGCGTAGGAATATTTTCTGACTTTAAATTTCAAGGTCCCATCAAATGGAAATACTACATATAATTTATATCCTGAAAATCTGGAACATTAATTCCTAATTATTAATTCTTAAGTAAACAATGTATCTCTCCCTATATTTAGGTATTTAATACATTATTTTATCAACTATTATTTTATCAATTTTCTTATATTTATTGATCAATGTTTAGATATTCGATTCCAGGAATTTGGTTAAAATCTCAATAGTGTTATCACTTGTTTTTATAATAGTATTAAGTGCTTCGTCATCTTGTAATAAGATGTTTTTATTATTTTTATCCTAATTAATTAAGTATATGAGATTTATGTGATCATTGAATTTATATTTTTCAGTTATTTATATGGACCTACCTATTATATTTTAATGTTATTATGTTATCGATAGATTCCTGTTAATAATAATATTATTTTCCTAATCATTACCTAGCTATGATAAGAATTTTTTTTTTTTTTTTGTATAGAATTAGAAGTTATTGTAATATGTAGTTTTATAAATGCAATATCTAGGTATTACTCGATCACGCAAACCAAATTTCACCAATCTTTCATTGTAAGTACACAAAAAATACTATACACTTAATTCACATAATCTTTTTTATCTATTTTTTTTTGTGAAAATATAAATACTAACGTATTACTAAGTAAAATAATTAAACATTACGAGAGCTCTACAAAGTTTCATGTTAAAAAATTCATATTTATGATAAATAATTGGGTCCTGTATTTCAATGGCATCTCAAATAGTAGAAAATTGGGAAACTTTATGAGAATTCAATTTTAGGGTCTGAAGAGTAAAAACTGATATTTTCCCGCTCAAAATAAATACCAAAATACTACTAGTCTTGTAAAGCTGTCACTATATTAACTAGGTACCATCCTTTCCTGCATGCCAATTTTTTGTTTCAAAAGTGTAAAACTCATCATTTCTCTGCACTGGTATTTGCCGCTTACGTTCCACAAAATACTAACCTAGGTCTACTTTTACTTACATACTATATTTTACTAATTATATGTACGCAAGAATATAAGATATTGGCCTGTAATCTATGTATATTATTACGTGGTCGGTAAATAAAGTCCCAACATAATATTGTTATGACGGCTTTTTTGAACGTATCAACAAATAACCGCTCATAACTGGTTACAAGTCGCCATTTTAATACGATAAGCATTAAATACGTGAATGTAAAGTCTGTTTGAATATTCGTTATTTCATCATAGCTGTGAGCCAAAACTAGCCAAAACAAAGTGACGTCATCAGTTGACAGATATTGAGTTTTTGAATATTTAGTGGTATGCAGTTAATTTAATTATTGTATTATAGGGATAATTAATAAAAAAATGAAGAGGATAACATTTATTTAACTCACCTTCACAAAAAAGGCAAAAAATACTTAGAGTAAAACCTATTTCAGAAATATAAAAACTGGAAAAATGAAATAAAATAATTTAAGCACCTAGTTACCTAGGGTTCACATCAGCTACAGCTACATTTCAGCTACAGTAACAGCTCTAAGATTTCGTTTTAGTTAGATAATATCTATAAGTACATTTAAGTTTTCTATCAAAAAGTATTCAAACTCAAACTCAAACATTTATTTATTCAATTAGACTACTTTTAGTAGCACTTTCGAATCGTCATTACATAAGTATTTTTAACATTTACCACCGATTCGGAAAGCAGTATCTATGGAGAAGAAGCGGCAAGAAACTCCATAGTTGCTCTTTTAAAATCATGTCGATATTACATAATCAGTAACTTATATTTAACTACTTAATACATCATAATATGCCAAAGAACTGTCCTGTGCAGGGCCGGCGTTAGGGGGGGGGGGCTAGAGGGGGCGATATATTTAACCCTATCGTATAAAATTGATTCACATACATTTAATATCACGTAAGTACACATTACACATATTACTGTCGTGGCCATATCGTAGACTTGCTCAATAATTGAACAAAAGAAATGATTAATAATTTCACGAAATGGTCGCGTTTCATGGTGAGGCCAGTAGTAGTTTGACCAGATCGTTAAATCGTCAATGTTTCACGATTTTGTCATCCACATTTGCTGAATTGCTGAATTCGTAGAAAAAAAATTTGGACTTTGTATGGAAATCTGTCAGCTGATTAGCGATGTTTCCTTACAAAGTCCAATTTTTACGAATTCAGCAAAGTTGTAGACCAAAAGTTGTTCAGTTTCATGAGTAGAAGCTCCTGTCTAAATTTGTCAAACGTCTTACCTTTCACCTTGTAGAGAATCTATAAACTATTTTAAAAATTCTGAATATTTTAAGAACTTGTTTTATTTTTTTGTCACTTAAGTTAGTGCCACGGCAGCAGCCGAGTACCAGAAGCGAATCGTTATTTGTAGATATACTTAATAGGAAACAGAAAGGTTAGGTTAGACTTTGATAAACAACAAGAATTTTAAGAAAACAAACAAATATAATAATATATTTAGGATATAATATAAATACAGTTATAGGATTTTAGACGCATTTTTTCTTCAATATAAATATCCGCAGTTTCCGTAGTACTCAAACC
The DNA here is from genome assembly GCF_905220415.1 of Colias croceus. NCBI lineage: Eukaryota > Metazoa > Arthropoda > Insecta > Lepidoptera > Pieridae > Colias > Colias croceus. Next base: position 3,919,845 of record NC_059555.1, read on the forward strand.
TCTTGTCATCATCAATAACCCAAGTCTGCGTATTCTTCCACTTCTCATATTATATCGTGAATTGAACTAAGTACAAATTTGACTGAATAATTAAAAATAACTAGCGGTCCGCCCCGGCTTCGCCCGTGGTACATATTAACGTTTTCTCTACATAAGAACCATCCTCGTACTTCAAGGAATATAATAAAAAAAGAATTATCGAAATCGGTTCAGCCGTTCTCGAGTTATGGAATTACAACGAAAAGTGGCATTGATTTTTATATATTAGAAGATTACTTTTGAATCAACTAAAAAACGACGCTACGGCCATAGCAGTCATTAACAAGAACAAATTAAGATATATCGCTGCAGATGAACCCGGGGAACAGCACTCAGGAGAAGCTGTTGTTATCATCGTAGAGTTTTCATTATCATCAACCAAAGGTGGAGTCGGGTCCTGACCATCTCTATCGAAAACCCGTCCAAATATGCCAAAGTTATACAATTCTGCGCTCTTATTCACTAAGCTATAGCTATACACATCAGTGTTGAGTAAAGTTGTGGAAGTATATGTGAATTCATCAGCTTCTAGCGGTAGTATCGATGGTTTGAGAGAAACGGGGAAATATACTACGTCATCTGCCGCTAATTCTTGGACAGTTTGTGGTGTAGTGAAGGTCGCTTGAATTGTCAGCTCTTCAAACGTCGGGAAGGTGTTTGGACTGAATTGTGGGAACCTGAGAAATTTAAAAAAATTGATTTATGTATAGTGTTACTAGATTTCCGCCCGCGGCTTCGCCCGCGTTTGCAAAGGAAAACCCGAATAGTTCCCGTTCCCGTGGGATTTCCGGGATAAAAACTAACCTATGTGTTAATCCAAGTTACCCTCTATATGTGTGCTAAATTTCATTGTAATCGGTTCAGTAATTTTTACGTGAAAGAGTAACAAACATCCATACATCCATACATCCATACAAACTTTCGCATTTATAATATTAGTAGGATACATACACAGGTATACATCACATATAACGTGTCCATTAGTGAATTTATTACCAATTATATTATATAGAAACATTGTTACTTTTGATTATATGTATATCTTTTAAAGCATTAGCTTTCTTATATTCAGTAACCGTAAATAAAAAAATGAATTAGTAACTATTAATAACAAATTAGTGCAATTTTCTTGATAAATATTCCAGTTTAATAGTATACCTTTTCCCACACGATTCCCTGGTATCATCGGTACACGCATACACGGCACATATTCTGACTCCACCGGTAGCCACGCCATCATACGTACGAACTCCATCAAATGCACCAGCTCTATATTTGTAGAGCTATAGGAAAGATCATATGGTTATGAAGAGAATACTTAATATTGATTAATTATTATATTTACATAAATTATACAGGGTTACTTGTAAAACACCAGCAACCTCGCAGGACAAGATAGCTAACATCTTAAGTAACAATATTTGTTCTACGACTTTTGGCATAACGCAATAAATTATTTTTAAATGATTTTTGAAGCCTTTATTGTACACTCCTAACATTTGTAAGTCTATGTTCTATTAATTATCGAAAGGGCGACGCGACGCCCCCTTTCCCCTCTCCTTCGCTTATAGTTTACGTAATTTTTGGGATGCGCGTAGAGTTTATAATAATCAAACGGAAAATTAAATTAATATTTATTTTTGTATGAAAATAAAATCTAACAAAATATCAAACAGAGTCGTAGAACAATTAATGTTGTTACTTATGATGTTAGCTATCATGTCCTGCGAGGTTGCTGGTGTTTTACAAGTAACCCTGTAGATGTTACGAAGAGTTATAGGTAGGTACCTAAACATTGTAATGTGACGAGGATATAGAATTAGGTCAGCTTGGAGTTCGGAAGATAACAATTTACAATACTGATATACATTTTTGAAAAGACACGTTAAGCTATTGATCCTCACGTATTTTCGTATGTCTGTTTTCGATTCTGTTGGAGCATGGCTGATGGAATAGGAACTGAAAAAAAATCTTAGGGCGCGTTTGCACTTATGCCTTATTTATACCTAACTTATTGGCTTTCTTATGAGATAATTTATACCATCAATAAAATAGGTACTAGAGGTAATAATAATAATTGTTCCGAACTGGTAGTACTGGTTTCGTTGGGAATTTGAAATTCTCTCTGGCTTGTATAGGGATCCTCCCTAGAGTACATTACTCAATAACTAATGTCTATTGTATAATTAGCGTCTAAACCCTTGTGAGAGATTTGTGGCCCTCCAGCGAGAAAAATACATTTAACCTAATAATGACAATTTTACTTCTTAAAATTTTGTACATATTCAGTTCCTATATAAAGAGAAACAAATGAAAATAAAGAAATTTTAAATATAATAATAAAACATATGTATTGTTTTTATTTATAATAATAAATGAATTAAATAATTGCAATCAATAATAACATAATAACACATAGGAAATAAAACAAACAGTTAATTAGTCAGTTTTTGTTTTAATTTTATTAAAATAATATATCTGTACACTTAAAGTAGTTCAACTGCAAGAATACACAATTTTAGTAGGTATATATTTTTGTAAGTAGTAAGGTTATTTTACGTTAATTAATGCAGAAGGTATTTTAAATTTATTCACTTTTTATACGTTATATATGTGTACTTATTTTCCTTTAATATCGCAGATCATAATATGCTAAACATGAACGAATTATTTTAATTCTTTTTTTTATTCACAGATCAGTCTTTTCAGTAGTCAAACCATAAACAACATTTTCGATTTCATAATAACTATTGAGATCATCAGTTGTAAAATCAACTTCTGGCTTGTTGTCTTCACTATACACACGACCCCATATTCCAAATGAAACTAAATCATTTTGGGGTTCTTTTAGTTTATATAGCAAGGTAATTTTGTCGCCATTTTGTGTATCACTTCCGCCATCTTGTTTTACTTGAATCGTATAGTTGCTAGGATTTAGGGGGAATTTATTATTTCTGAACGATACTGCGTAATATTCTACATCATTGCATTTTAGAGTGGAATTGTAATTGAATGAGTGTGATGACATTTCAATTTCTATTTCTTGAATGTCCATCTTCCTGTCCTTATGGTACCTGAAATAAAATTCATGATTAGAATATAGTATTTTCTTAACATTTTTCCTTTACATTATGTACTTAGATATGAAATCAACAAACCAAACAAAACATATCTAAAATTATAATTAACTCTACTGGTGAAAATAGAGATCGCTACGTGTTCGCTATAAGACCGTCTTCTATAAGACCATCTTTTGGTCAATCTATTTTATGTTAGATATTGTTTTTATATCATGATAGTGTTAACATTGCAATAGATGTATAAAAATAAAAAAACAACGATTTATTCCGCCCTTGTGGAATTCCATTATTTAAGATTTCAAACGCACTCGCATCTAAAGAATTAATATGACATTTCTATTAAAATATCTTAATATACTACCTATAAGGACACGTAGTAGGGTCATCAGATTCGCAAGCAGTCACAACACACCCAATCACTCCTAAATGACGTTTTGCATACACTTGGACGTGATCTTGGACGAACGCTCTGTACCTCAGGTTCTAGAAAAATCCAGAAGAAAAAAAATATATTTTTGTCATAAGATGATTTCAGAATATGAAACAGTGTGGTGAATGAATATATCTCAATAATAGCAAAACTTATGCTTTGTTCATTGATGTGAATAAAAAATAGAAAAGAATTCAAGCTATTTTTTACAGGAAGCTTAAATAAAGGTTAGTCGAAATAGCACAAATCATAACAATGTACATAGACAAAATAGTATATAATATAGCTACTTACCATAAGATATTACTTGAAAAAGAATCATGCGAATCGAATGACGCACTAGCGAACATGCAGTTAGTAACATGCAGGGGTTTAAATTTTTTTGACAATGTATTATGAACTAGCCGCTCCGCGCGGTTTCACCCCCGTGGCTCCTCTCCTGTTGGTCGTAGCGTGATGATATATAGCCTATAGCCTTCCTCGATAAATGAGCTATCCAACACCGAAAGAATTTTTAAAATCAGACCAGTAGTTCTCGAGATTAGCGCGTTCAAACAAACAAACAAACAAACTCTTCAGCTTTATTATATTAGATATTTGTATATAGAGCTGAATGTTCTAAATATAATTATCCTCCTTAACATCGTGTTAAAGATTTCGTTAAATATTAATTGTTGCTTATGTTACGTCAAATCAATTTGATTAATTACCTCCTCTTTTTCTAATATTATCAACTGTCACTAGATACTAATACTAGATAACAATCTCCTTGCTCTAGCAATGATAATTGATAAGTTTGGGTTTGAATTTTTAGCAACATATAACAAATTTATAAATAAAAAAAGCACTCAAAACTCATGCAAACAAACACATGCTGTTTCCACAAAAGAACTTACCGTAGCAGCAGATTCAGATAAATTGACTTTAAATCTGCACATAGTGGCGCCATCTACTAGCACAAAGTCTTGGGAGCCAGCTTCCAGTAGCTGGCTCTTGTGGGATTCGAGAGAGGGGTCCACTTTTAGAAGGAGGTAGTCGTGGTCAGCCGGGTTGTCGTATATCGGCCCAGGGTACGCATCTTTTACCTGTAATTAAGATTTTACTATGGGTAATCTATACTAATATTATAAAGTTTGTTTGTTTGAACGCGCTAATCTCGGTAACTACTGGTCCAATTTGAAAAATTATTTCGGTGTTAGATAGCAATTATCAAGGAAGGCTATAGGTATATGCCATATAATATCATCACGTTAAGACCAACAGAATATATTCCGCTAATAATAATACTCCGCGTATTGCGGGTAAAACCGCGGAGCACAGCTAGTCTTTAATATATTAAGGACACATCAACAAAGTCTAGGGATATTTTGTATTCTTCAATCACGTAAAAATAATTAAAGTTTTTTTTTCTTAATTTTTGTTGTATTATTATACTAACCTCGCCAGGGACCTTTGGCACTTTGGCAACAAGGAGTCGTGTGGTGGGCAATCCGGGCATGATACTAACGAGTGCTCCAGCTTTGCCTGAATATATTCCAGAGCCTGCAAACAAATAATAGCATCATATACAGAGTGTCCCACTATTGGTATACTAAGCGCGAAGGGATTTGTAGTTTTGCATACACTGATCACGTAAAAATACTTAAATAACAAAATTACGTCAAAAATTGTATGCTAAATTTTTCCTGAAATCCTTCTTTTCTTCTCTAGCTTCGCGCAGCCAGCATATACCGCTTCGCTAATGTGAGCATTTTGTCTATGAAAACATAATCTTAAACGATAGCTCACGTGCTAGTGGCAAAGTTGGGCGGGTTGCTTGTTATGGGAGTACACGTAGAGTTTTAAGAATTCATCTATTTGAAAAAAAAAAATCGTCTGGAATTTTATAAGTATTTTTTTTACGTACACAGCGTATGCAAAACTATAACCTCCTTTGAGCTTAGTATACCAACAGTGGGACACCCTGTAAAACGTGGGCACTATCTTACTTGCAATAAAATAATAAAATAATATGTACTTATTGATAATTATACATCATATTTGATTTTAAAAATTTAAACCGACTTAAAAAAAGAAATACCTACTAGGTCCGTCAATAATTAATCAATTCGACCGGAACATTTTTTTATGTATGTCCATTGTCCATCGATTATAATTACAAACTATCGACTAACAAATAGAGCCACTTTTTATACATATTATTTTGTATAAGTAATTTATTAGATTTATATTGTATAGACTTTACGCCTTACCAGCACTTCCAATGCGCACATTGTTCGCTCCAGCAGCAAGGAAGTTGACGTTCATAGCATGGGCGTAACCTTCTTGTATCTGAACGGCTGAAATTAGTAAATAAACAAATTATAATTATTAAGCAACTAAATATAGATGCCCATTTAAATGGAATTTTTGAAGTGAAACTTCTTTATCGGGGTTGGAAAAAAATTTAGTGTAAGATTTTCTTGTTACGCGTGACATTTTTCCGTTACGCGCCATCTTTTTCTTATCCCTACCACGCATGATTCGACGTATTTCTGTAAAGTTGCATATAGTAAATTATTTTTTGAAAAATAAGGTTCGTAATATCTGCTCGTCAAGATTGCTAGTCAAGTATAACCTTCAATGTGTCTAGTAGAAGGAATTTGAATAAGTACTTACCTATTTTTTTTTTCAAATATGTATATAACAAAAATTCCTGATTTGTTTGTTTCATGACAGTTATTATTTTAGAAATATCCTATGACCGTGTACTATATTTACACTATGCCAAATTATTTTAGGGTACCTAAGCAGGCGTAGAGCATTCTTTCATTATCTTAGTGCGTTTGAAAGATGCAATGTTCTCATACTGAACAACACTGAATACGAGATTTCGTTTACACTAAAAGATCACGAAAGAATGCTCTTGCTCTATCTCTATCTCTATGTTCGTTTTATGTATATGCGCCGTTAGAAGAATGTTGTATTTACCTGTTAAATACGGCAATTCCGAGAACCACATGGTGGGGAAAATAACATCTGTTATATTGTACTTCTGCACTACTTGTACAGCGGGGACCTGGAACAGCAGGTCGAAGCAGATGAAGTGACCGAACGTGACACCGAAGTCTGTCGTGAATATACCCAGTTCTGGTTTGAGTGCTGGTGTCCGTGAGTATTCGCCGAAGAGATTAATCTTGCGGTATCTGGAAATTGATGATTTTGAAAAGTTATAGTGGTTACGTGATAAAAAGCAATAAAAATAATAATTGAATTAATACTGTATTAATAAGGAATATATGAGTAATTTAACAAGTTAATTACTTATTTGATACAAACACACAATCTTTATAATATTGAGATGGCTTGCGGTCAAATTCACGTCAAATGTTCACTGGCAACCTAGTCGATATATATTATAAATATACGTACATAAAATTTTGGTTTTAGCAAAAAAACGATGAACTAGCCTACTTACTATCCTGCTGTGGGATCTCGCACTACAACTTACAAGTACGTAATAGAAGAATTTTCGATATTGTAAAAACAAAAAATGTGATCTGTAAGACTCGACCTATTTATAAATTATTTTTACCATTCCCTTACCTATCGATAATAGCTCCATTTCTATCAAAAACTACATTAGTATTGAAATGATATAGTTTTTTCTCAGGACAATTTTCACCAGGCGCATCTGCACAGTCCATTTTCTCTTGAATATTAATGACTACGTATATACTATTGTTTCTGGCAGCTGATGATATAGATACAAGAACCTGAAATGATGTGAAGGTGTGTTTTAAAAAAAATATCGATATATCCAGCATTGTCTTATTACGGTCAATTTTTGGATGCAAAGCGGTTGCTGAATAAAGGGCAAGACATTTGGGATTTATTTAATTTGCGAGTTATTTAATAAACTATAAAATATATTACCAAACTCTTCCAAAATGGTTTGACCGCTTTAATTTATTTATTTATTATTAATAATTTTTATGTGTATACTGTATAGGTTATAGGGTAAACTTAGAGCATTAATTAATGCTCTAAGAGGGTAAAGGATATATAGGTATGCCTGAGAATAGGCTTCATACAACATTTGCCGATTTAGGTACTTGTTGTATTATAAAATCGTATTTCTTACCGAATCATAGAGGTCTGCATGTAGGGCTGGTACTGGATATTCCTTTAGCTTGCCATATATCGGCACTTCTGCCTGTCGGCTGCCAAGGTTTAATGTCAATTCTGGGAACACCACGATATCAGCATTCTGAAATAGAGCAAGCAAATCAATTAGTTTAACTGTGGAAGACTACACAAGTACAATAACTATATACATATTTATAGTAGTCACTTGGCCAGGTGACTTAGCCAGGGTCTATCCTATGTTACTTGGTAGCTTTCTACAGGTAAAATATTTTTATTCGACTGTTGAGTTTAATCGTAACATAAGTAGATAATTAATATCTTACCCCCAGAGTTTAGCAAACGTAAACGGTCAAGAACTCATTCTTTCATCGTGCATTTTATTCTTTTAATCTATACTAATATTATAAAGCTGAAGAGTTTGTTTATTTGTTTGAACGCGCTAATCTAAGGAACTACTGGTCCGATTTGAAAAATTCTTTCGGTGTTATATAGCCCATTTATCGAGGAAGGCTATAGGCTATATATCATCACGCTAAGACCAACAGGAGCGGAGCAATGCGGGTGAAACCGCGGATCACAGCTAGTAGATAATTAATATTTACCTGCTCTGCAGCCTCTTTTATTAAACGGACATAATTGTCTACATTTGTATCTGTGTTTGCTAAAACTCGATATTCCACCACCGCTGCTACATAACTATCGTCGGATGGCGTCGAAATCTGGAATGAAACAATGATAAAGTGACATTGGGATGATAAGTAGTACTGTGTCCCTTGTGGGGTATGGAGCAGACGCATTATGCATTAAACACCAGTTTTGCTGGGCGATTTTCTTTACGGGCAAATAGGTCATCTGACTTTTGTGTCCTAAGAATGAGATTTTTTTATTGCTTCACCACCCACCAGCAATCGAACCTAGTTCCACGCCCCGAGTAGAGAAATATTTTTTTTTCTTTACTGTCCGAATACTTTTGCAAAACCATTTCAAAAATGAACTTATTAGAATCGCTAGGTAGAGCTAAATTTTACTTCTTATTTTGTCGAAATCGATTTTATCGCATATTTAACCAGCTAATTTCCTAAATTCCTTTTAATTTTACCCTAAATCTTCTGTAGGTACCTATTTATGATTAACAAAAATTTATAACCAATTTGCCTCTTGGTTGATCTTATTTCACTTTACGAATCCATGATAATATTCTGCCTTTCCGGATTATGTTGTTTTTATTGTTATTTTATATTTATTTTTACAACATCTTAATATTATTAGTTTTCAATCGGTTGGATAAATCGTGTTTAAAATCGGTTAAAATCTTTAATTTCTACAACTAATATTATTAATCGTACTTACTCTTGTACTAAAGCAAACTTTTCGCATAAAATATATCTATCTATCGATTATTATCTAGATATGCATAACGTAGCTGTATAAAGAGCAACATTATATTTATTGATAATAGATAAAAAAATTAAAATCACGAATAAACATATTATATGGTAGTTATCTAAATTAAATTGTTACCATATCGATATTATCACGACAAGCAGAAATATATTGTAATAAAAAAAAAATATCTTTTGCGTCTAATTCCAACCAAATACATAATTAATTAATTAATACAATTAAAATGTATCTAAACTATATTTCCATATTGAATTAAGTACCTACCACCTAAATTATACTTCAATAAAATATATTTTTATTTAAATTGCTAATGTGTTTGATTAATGTAATAATAATAATCTCTTCACTATATAGTATAAAACAAAGTCGCTTTCTCTGTACCTATGTCCCATTATTTGTACGCTTAAATCTTTAAAACTACGCAACGGATTTTGATGCGGTTTTTTAATAGATAGAGTTATTCAAGAGGAAGGTTTTAGTATATAATTTATTATATAATTTATTATTTAAAGACGAAGCTAGTACATAAATAAAGGAACTAATGATAATGATAATGACTAATGATAGAGCCTCTATCATAATATGTTTGATCATATTATGTGATAAGATGTGTCTTAAAGTCAGGGGCGTAGCAACCGCCGTATCTACCGTATCAATTATACGGGGCCCCCGCGCCAAGGGGGCCCCCCAACATGCGCTTTTGTGAGAAATCTTTCTCTTTCTAAGGGCCCCCAAACAAATTTTTATACGGGGCACGGGCCAAGACACGCTATGCTTCTGCTTAAAGTTATGTTAATTTGTTGCTACATCATCTAGATAAATAATACAGTATAGTATTGTATTATCTGTGATTATACTAAATTATTTATTTAAAAATTTCAAGTATTCGTTTTTAAATTTACATTTTGTTATGCCGGCTATAACTCACGTATCTGCAGCAAGGGCAATATCGTTTGGTCGGCGGTCGGAGCAATTTCACGTGTTCTCTAAATTGCCCCTGATGCCTATACACATCACAATTATTAAGGGCCCAATAATTTCAAAATTGCCCCTACGGCAGGTACGCGAATTGCCAGTTTAATACCTAATTGACAGCGAATTTAATACCTAATTGACCTTACATATTTATTTCATGCTATCTATAATATGATTTTTAGTAACATAAATAATGATCTAAAGGAAGTACCAGGCTGTAAAATGTATAACAAATATGAATATTATGAAGGATAAATTATGAACATACAATGACTCATTCGTTTATTTTTATTATTTTATTTTCTCACTAGTAATGTTCCTACACTCTACTTATTTTTCAACTAATCAATTTTAACAGAAAACTGAAATTATTTACATAAATCAACAAGATGAACATATCTTAAAACAATAAAAATAAAGTCTGTTTAGTACATTGAGTTACTATGTACTACATACGTATAATAGTTTAGTATAAAATGTTGTCACCTGTTCTGATCCGAATAATAAGCAAAATAATCCGAGCAGTATAAGGGATTTCATTATCACACACAAAAACAATCAAACACAATATACGAATTTAGTTCTAAACCTCATTTACATAGAGCTGTTTATCAAATAACGTAAATACAGTCTTGTTTTATTGAAGTCTCGTTGTATACTAAAGCGACGCAAGTCGCAATGCTGTCTCCGCTTAACCTATGTACTTTGGCAAGCATCCAATATCCATTATTCTAATCATCCGATATTTTTTAATACGTTTATCATTAACTACGTAAAGTGTGAGAAATGTTAATGATTTTACTGTTGCCTGGCAGAGTTCGCTTATAGCGATAAGGCCGCCTATTTGACATATTAGGTACCTAGTTATGTTTATTTGATTTTTTTCTGTTTATTTTTTTCTCTTGTGTATGTGTTTGTGTTATCTAGAGGATTTTGTATTGTATTGTAATTTGGACATATCTAATTACTTATTAGGTACATAGTTATTAGATTTATCTAAAAGCTCTACCGAGATAAATCATCATATCACATGATGAATTATGATAATAATTAATTAAATAATACGATCATTATCATAATTTAAAGTAAAGACAAGCGGATTAAAATACACCTGGACATTAAAAAGATTTTTGAAATTTTCTCTACATATGTATAAAATTAAATTAAAATGACAATGTTATAAATAAAATTAATTAATTGCATTTTAAACTCGATTGTTTATGTACCCTCAAGAATATATTTATTGATATTGTTTGTTGATAATAGATACCTAATTATTATTACTACACGTACAATTGACATAATTTCACATTTACAGTAGTGACACCTCCACAAATTCATGTTATGTTCTCATTGTAAAAGCCCTTGAAATTGCATTAAATATGAATGTAGTTTATTATTTCTCCGCGATTTTCTTATAAACATGTTTTATCTAAATTATGCTTAATCAGTATCAAGAGCATAACATAAATAAAACAATCTGTTTTACAGATAACATACAAATCCCCATGTCTATCTGCTCTATATATCTAATGGTGTATCTATAAATCTAATGGTGAACAAAAAACTTTAAACCAAAATATTTACCTGAAACGAAAGCTGTAACAGAGACGCGAATATCATTAATATTAAACGCATTGTTATAGCAATTTACCACTACACTTTGAGTAAAACTGATAACGTGATTTTCCTATCCCACTTTATATAAATTGCGAGTGTGAGCCAACCTTTGTTCGTTGTCTCCATCGATAAGAGAAATTTACGGATTAGTTATCTTTATTTTTAATATGACAAGGTTCGAAAATCATGCGGTAAGATTCAATGTACTAAACGTTGTTTGTAACAAGTGATTCTATTAAAATAATACATTTTACCTCAGATACTCAAAAATATATTAAGTACACGATATTAATTGTGCATTTAAATAATAAAAATATTGACATTATGATTCACAATACATATAATTTACACTGATTACACTAGAGCGTTTAATACACTTACCTAATTTAAATTTAATATTCTGTGAGTCTTTAACGGAAATAAGAGATCATGGATCATGGGTCATCAATATGTAAATACATACAAGACATACTGTCCACTGACATACATACAATACTTACAACCATTTAATAAATTCGAAGAACTCACCTCATTTTTTGGTGTTACACGGGGTTCATACTTAGGTCCTACGATATATTTTTAACAAACCTACGAATAGTCAAAATTGCTTTTATTTATTTTTAAAATTAATTAGATTATTGTTCGGTCACAAAATAAATAATTAAATCGTAGTACAATGGAAACTTGTTACAATCTTGGTTGCAGGGGAGGTCCCGTCTGGAAATAAATATTAGTAATGTGCATGTAGGACTCTACGTTACAAGGTAAATTAAACCTTATTGAGACAGCTCACAGTTAAATTTACGTTTCTCATAAGTTTCAGTGTTGAATAATTTTTGCATTCATTGACATGGTCTGCTACTATAAGCGTGTTGATTTGTTTTTGTTTATTAATAATTTTCCTCATAATAAGTTATGGCGGCAAAGTATTTGTTTTAAGTTGTATTTGACCGCAACTTTCTTATGATTTATTTGTTTGTTCCATTTTTAATTTTCAATTCTTCAATTGGTATGGCAATTATATTTGTATACAAAGAGGGTACCGGAATTTTAACAAAATCGAAATGATAAATACCTATTCAGCGCTCAAAATAATTTGTTGAAACAATGAAACTAGCACGTATGCATGCATACATACATAATTTTCTATATGTAATAAACATGAATCGTCAAAATATGTGTCGTTCAGCGTAAAACTTGAGAACAACTTGTCGATTCGGCTTTTTTACGTGTTTTAGGATACAAAGAAGGTTGTTATGGAAATACAGAGAAAACACGAAGAGCAGCAATAGGGCAGAACAACGTTTCAAGATACTTGTCACAAAATTAATTTCGGGTAAAAACAAAAATCTAAGAGGCAATTGATAATTGCTGTATACTTATATTCAACCAAAGCGATTTACTCGAGACTTGAAATGATTTTCCACAGAAAAGCTACTTTATACTTATGGCTCTGAATACTGCACGCCTCATATATATAAGCGGAGCGTTTCGGAGTGCAGTAAGTACTCTACTCTCACCTTAGAGAAATTATAAAAACTCATATTACTTAAAATTAAAATATTATATATCAAGTTGCGAGCAAACAAAATAGGTTTTACTAGAGTAAAATATTAATTACTTTCTTTAAAGCATGTGCAAAGTCAAATAAACAGCAAATGAAAAGCAAAACTCCTATTAAATATATTAGCACCGTTTGTCGAACGCGTGATATGTCGTACTTTTTAAATGTTTAAAACGTATATTATAATAATAAACTTACTTAATAAGTATGTAGGCATTAAATAATTACTTTAGCTGTTTCAAAAGCAGGTTTGAATGTCTTCACTAAAAAGGGGAAAGATTATATTTTGATATACTTGCTATGGTTATCCAATAGAAAGATATTACTGCAATATTTACAACAAAAAAAAATATTTATCAATGAAAATTCATTCATTTAGCCATTTTTATTCATCAAAATGTTTACAGGAGAACCAAACAATTATGACTTACCATAAATAACAATTATAAATTATAATAACTGCGACTACTGCCTACTATGTAATATAAAACGACTACACCAATTAATCATAATTTTCTACTTCGAGCGTTTTAAATAAATTTTCTGACGTAGGTACCTTTCTTCCTATCTACACATAAAGCCCAAATTGCAACCCGATAGCTGAATGATGAACTAAAATGATGAGAATAATTACTAGTCCATTCGTTCCCACATTTCGATAAACTCGCTTCGGAGTTCGGTTTCAGTTCTCTCAGATGAACGAATTATAAATAATTTGAGACTCCTACAAAAAATCTAGGCCAATTTGTTATAACATGCTCAATAAAAAACAAAATACATACGAAAGTTTTAATATCCAATATTCTTATACTCTATAATGATTATTCTTCAAAATCAGATTGCCTGGAATGTTGTAAATGACTCCTCAGGCTCTGGCTATTAAGTTTTTGTCGTCGAATAGTTTGCGAGCGCGCTCGTCTTTTTATAGCTGGCGAGCGCATAACAGAACGCCGGCGATCTGAGGCACCTAGAAGAAAATAATTGTATTATACACACTAGTCCATCAATTTAAACAACTTTTATATGAATGGAATAATTTTTTTATAGAATTATCCCAAATGAATTTAATAATGGTAACCATTGTACAGTGCGTACTATTTATTATTCTGCTAACCTTTTTAAGGTGACATTATTTTATGTAAAACATCAAATTTGCCTTTTTTCATCCCAGGAATTGTTAAATTAATTAATGCATCTGTTCTTATCCCGTTTATTCTATTAAACGTTAGCAAACATTGACGTTGTAACTTCATAAATTGAGTGGAAAGGGGAAAGTAGAAGGAAGGAGGAGGACATTTTTAAAGTCGAATAAGAATAGTTGAAACTAACATTAATTAACGAAATAACGACTCACTTTTAAGCCTTGTTAGATCAGTATGCGAAACATACGCATCTAAATCTTCAGTTTTATCAACTTCTTCGCTTCCTTTCATCATATCCTGGTAGAGTTCTTTAAACTCCTTTTCTAAATGTACATCTTCAAGCGTTCTGCCAGGTCTCTTCCCTATTGATATTCCTAATGATTTGTATAATGGAAACTCGTCCATACTGAAATCTGCTTCAGGAAGCTCGGGTTTAATAGGCTGTGATTAACATATTTTAAAAGTTTATTAAATAGATTTATTAGAAAAGGCAGTAGTTAGCCACTTTTACGTTAGGTAGGTCACTTTAATGGTGAATTTTTAGTACTTTGTGACCATTATAAATTAATATACTTAAAAATCCAAAAATCTTTCAATAAAAGATATTTTTGTGAAGAAAATTATTCAGGGCAATGCGGCACATACAATCGAATTACATTGCTTGCTTCTCTCTGATAATAAATCAGAAATGTTGTAAGTACCTATTATCGATTATTATCAAACATATTCAACTGTTAGCAGTTAGAAGTGAAGTATGTAGCATATTCGACAAATGCGATTTGTGATTGAATACTTCGTGATTCTCTCGTTATCACTTACAATTTAGACTACGAAATAATCATGATTTCATAAACATTGACATACAAATCATATCAGACAAACAACTAATACCGAATAAAGATATAGAGAGAAATATTGGACACACGTTAGCACTTACAGAAAAGTCAGGAGAAGTCAAAATTGAGATTAAAATTGAAAGTGCACTTATTAAAACTGAATGTACACCACATTGGAAACCGTATTGTAAAATTATATGCTGATACCTCAATAACTGACAGAGCTAGGAGTAAAAATGTCCAAACGTACATTACTCTTCACTGTCTCCAAATGACTGAGTTCTTGTGGTTCCTTCGAATGACAGTATCATTGTTCTAAAACAATGGTGATACAAGAGATGTAAAACAATCTTATAGCAGAGAAATGACAATAATAACAATTTCGGAAACACGACACTGAACAATTACACAGTTTTTAATAATAGGTACAAATAAATTGACCGAGATGTTAACGGCAATTGAATATTGATCATGGATGGATTTTGAACATGTTCCTATCGTGTTCAAGGAAGAAATGCAGCCTTTGCTGTTAAATAAATCAAAATAATGTTGTGTCGATTTTCCTTTCATGGCAAGGAGTTTCAAAACATCATGTGCACACAAATACATAATGGGACCTACTAAACCTATTTAAAATACATAATAAGTGGTGTTTTTGTCCAATTTTAATAGCAACACATAAAACCATAATCTTATTTTGCAATCCTTTTAGTAGGTATGTTTATGGGCCTGCCGCGTTACTGTAGTGCTTCCTTGATGTTTACATTATATACTTAGAGTAAATGACTTTTATGCGATAATGAGAAAAAAAGATTTTTTCTATTAGAGACCGTATACCTACGTAAAAATTCAAATATTGTGTTAGTAAGCATTGGATTTGTAAATAAAGCTGTAGTAATAGATGTAATAGTAATTAATGTAGAAGTAAGGTTTTACTAACACTATATGAGCTATGTGGCCTGAATTAAATGAATTTTATTTATTTATTTATTATTTATGTACTCTACATTTCCTTTTTCGATTCGCCACCATTATTAAAATATAACAATGTGTTTGTTTTTGCAAGATGTGGCATAAGATGGAACGAGCTGCCATAGAAGGTACCTGTTCACTATCATCTTGAAGATTACTGCAGATTGTACATGTCGGAGAACATTATGTTGCAGTCCGTTGCTGATCGAATGAAGAATTTAGAGTCGAACCGCTTGGTCCGAACACATGGCCCGTTCAAACTTTTATTTCTTGGCTATTCTGTATAGTAGTACATGTATTTGAATCGACAATTAATCACCCACTTGTAAATATCTACTAGTGAAAAGGAGATCCACATAATGAAACAAACACTACGTTATCAACATTTAAATATTGTAGGTACGTTTAAAATTCACGATCTAAGAACACACACGATAACCGTGTACTTATATAAAATAAACAGTATTTCATTATGTCAGGGGTCAAGTGATTGGCACAATGGTCTGGTCTTGATGAGAGCCATCTTAACCGGATTGAGCCGGTGAGTCTCGAAAATTATTTGTCACGTATGTAGATTGTTTGGCAATATTGAAGCTTGCAGGCAGAGTCAGCGATGCGGAAATACTCTTTCTGGTGGTTTTGATATACGATTTCACCGTTCGTCGTTCATATTATGAGACTAATTTGGGTTGATGTTTGAGTAACACCACTTAACCCTTACGGACCGCTCTAATACAATTGTGCGGGTCACAAAGTAGAGTTTATCTCAGCAGTTTTTCGTTAGGAGTGGACGGGCCTAGTATGGCACGATTGTGCGGGAAGCAATTTTGACCTTGAAATGAAATTTTGGTACGACACTCAGTCGGCGAGCAGGTTTCAACCTGTTCAGTTCGTGTCTGTTTGCGCTCCCCGACTTTGCGAAGGTATGTACCTACTGTTGCTTTATTTTGAAAGTTCAGTTATATATGTGTTATTAATTAGATAAATAGTTAAACATACAATGTTTTTGCGATGACAGTGACTAGCGGCATGCAAAGGCTTTGTCGTAATGGCTTAACGAACTATTCTGACACAATTGTGTCGACGTGGGCCCTACCCTACCTCATGAGTTTTTGAGTTCCTAATGATTATTCGTTTTTTTTTCAGTTTCCTTACGATGTCTGTGATTTTGAATGATGCTGCTATTGAAGAGATGCTCAATGACTCTGGGGATGAGGGCGATGATGGTGACGAACTGGACGCGGACTACTTTATTCAAGAAAATCCCGACTGTGAAGGTTCCTCTTCATCTGATGACGATGAAGACAGTGCTGAAGATAACTTGCCTCTGAGTGCGCAAGCATCATGGCAGAAGAAGCCCTTTAATAGTAAAACTCTTCCAGAAGGTGCCATTCGTGAACCAGTTGAAATTCTTACCCCATACGAATATTTCGAGCGCTATTTCAATGTCGAGCTCATGGAAGAGATGGCTTTGACCACCAATCAGTATTATATGGCCAATACTGGTATACAAATGAAACCTCCTTGTTCTTTACTGGATATAAAGAAGTTTTTCGGAATACATGCCATAGCCACTGGCCAGTCTTCGACACTCTGACGCAGCCTCGTTGCTGTCGTGCTCCTGGTTGCACTAGTCGTAGTCGCTGTCGCTGCTCAAAGTGTGACATTTACTTGTGCCTTAACAAAGGCCGAAACTGATTCTTTGATTTTCACAACAAAGACTGAATTTAGATAATAATTATTATTAAACTAAGAGAAAATTGATCTCATTTCATGTAACAGTTGATTCCAAAGCCTTTGTTGATTATTAATAATGTAAAAGTAGAACAATGTTGTGTTTGTAACTTTAATAAAAATTCTAACTTTTATTATTTTTTCATTTACTGTCGATTTGATTCAGAAAAACGTAAAAATTAGAGCGTTAACTCTAATATCATGATGCAACTGTAAATTGAACGCAGGAGAGGTAGGGCCCAGTATGATACAATTGTGACCCTCACAATTGTACGTGTGATATGATGGGCCCAGCTTGATACAATTGTTGGTATATGAATTTTCCAAGATGGCGCCGGAAAATCCGGAAAATTATTCCAGATTCGTGATCAGCGGCCCCAAATTACCCAAAATTCGAGTTCAACATTATAAATTTCAATGTAGTTTAATCGCCGGTCCGAAAGGGTTAAAACTAGGTAGTTATTCGAATAAAATAAATTCAAAAATTAATTATTTTTAGGTAGAGATAGCTCATAGAGTGTATTTTTAATGCTTTTGATTCACCCTTCGCATCTGCTGCTGCAAAAAATTTCAGACAAAAAATATGCGAACCAAACCATGATATTATATAATTATTAGAAATACACAAGTTACACAACATTGCGTAATTCATAAAATTGTGTTATATTTTATTTACTATAACACTTCACAAATTCATAATAGTTATTAGTTATCTACTTAAAGTATACAAAATATTACATAATTAAGTTTTTTTCGTAGGATTATTTTCTGAATATAAATAAACAAATTTCAAGGTCCCATCCAATGGACATAGGTACTACGTGTACCTAATTATTTATATCCTGAAAATCCTATTTATTAATTCCTAAGTAAAAATCTATCTTTTCCCTTTAATTAGATACCTAGTATATACCTACATATTACATACTATTGTTTTATCAGGTTATATTTATTAATCAATGTTTAAATATTCTATTCCAGGAATTTGGTTCAATCTCAACACATTGCCGTCTTTTTTTAGTATGATGTTTTAATTATTTCTTATCCTCGTTAATAAAGTATGTACTTATATGTGATTTAAGTGATCTTTGATTTTTTCTGTTATTTATACCTATGGACATTTTATATTCTAATGTTATCGATAGATTCCTTATTAATTCTAATATTATTTTCCCATGATTTTCCCTAATCATTGAATATCTACCTACCGAGGTATGTTATGAAAATATTTTTTTTGTATAGAATTAGAAGTTATTGTAATAAATAAAATGTGTGCGTGTACACACGTAAGAAGTGAAACTTCATTATGACCTTATTTTTCAAAAAATAATTTACTAATGCAACTTTACAGAAATACGTCGAATCACGCGTGGTAGGGATAAGAAAAAGATGGCGCGTAACGGAAAAATGTCACGCGTAACCAAAAAATTTTACACTAAATTTTTTCCAACCCCGATAAAGAAGTTTCATTTAAAAAAGATACGAAGGTTGTAATAAAAAGTTATTGTAATAAAAAAGATTTTGTAAGTACGAATATGTACGAAATCCACAATTTTGTGTTACCTAATTTTCAATTACTTTCTTAAAGGAGGATGTTTTGAAGGATTCAATGATATGTATCTCCTTCTAGTGTTATAAATGCAATATCTATTACCTACTCGATCACTCAAATCCAATTTCACCAATCTTTCATTGTATGGACACAAACAACTTTAGATTTCATATATTACCGGTTTATTTGTGAAAATATAAATACGTTAAGTAAAATCATGGACCATTAAAATTAACCTTTACAAGAGCGTTACAAACTTTCAAGTTAATAAATTCGTATTTATGATAAATAATAGGGCCCTGTATTTCAATGGCATCTTAAATAGTACAAAATTGGGAAACTTTGGTGTAGAGACTTCAATTTTAGGACGGAAAAGTAAAAACTAATAACATTCTGATATTTTCCCGCTCAAAATAAATACCAAAATAATACTAGTACTGTAAACTGTACGTACTACCTATATTAACTAGGTACCTACCATCATTTCCTGCATGCCAATTTTTTGTTTCAATAGTGAAAATTTTCCTGCACATATTATGCCGCTTACTTTCCACAAACTAACCTAGGTCTACTTTTACTAACATACTATGTACTTATTATATTATGTACGCAAGAACATAAGACATTGGCCTGTAATCTATGTATATTACGTGGTCGGTAAATTAAGTCCCGATGTAATGATAGGACGGCTTTCTTGAACCTATCGACAAATAACCGCTTATAACTGGTTACAAGTCGCCATTTTAATACGATGAAAGTAAAGTCTGTTTGAATGTTCGTTACTTCATCATAGCTGTGAGCCAATACATCTAGTGGAGATAATTAAAAACAAAGTGACGTCATCAGTTGATACTTAAATGGAGAGTTTTTGGAATATTTAGTGGATTGCAGTTAATTTAATGATTTTGGTGTAGGGATAACTAAAAAAGGAAGGAAGTAACAATTATTTGACTCACCATAATAAAAAAGGCATAATAATATATAGTATTTAGATAAGAAATATTTCAGAATTAACAAACTGAAAAAACTAATCAAAAAAAATTTGAGTACCTAACTAAGTATCTGGTCCTAGAAAAGAAAAAATAGGTAAATTGTGACCGACACACACTCACACATACACACACACACACACACATACTGTAATTATAAACAATGACAGGACAGTATTTAAGATTCGTTTTAGTACTTGCCTTTTAGGTATCTATATATTTAGGTTTTCCATCATAATTAAGTATTTCAACCTTATCGTATAAAATTTAATTCACATAAAATACATTTTAGGTATATCACGCATTACACACATTGCCATAAAGCAGTCACATGGTTATAAGAAATAAATATTATTATCATTTACAACGAATCATATCACAGTTAATTTGCCCTCTGCCGTTGAGACATAAAACATTAATGTGATTAAGTTTAATGTTATAGCGAAACTATTTAATTTTTTGATATAAATTATTTCGGCTGTTTCGATAATACACTTAAGTCTTACATAGTAAGTACTTACTAACTGAAGCACTCGTCTTCACTCACTTTGCGCTCGAATATATTAAAAATCGAATTGAAAAGAGCTGCAAAATCTTGTAGATATAGAGGTTTCACGACTCTATTTCTGCAAGATTTGCACGTAATTTTCCATACTTGTAGTTTATTTTAGTTTAATATGATTTATTAACACTCTTTGTAAACGTTTAAATCAATCAGATAATATGAATGGAAAAACCTATGAAAATGTAGTCCTAATATTAGTTCAGGATACATCGCCCATTTTTGCAAGTGACTACTATCTAGCTAATTTTCCGTTTGTAGCTTTATTTTGATGAGACGCCCAATAATTTCGTGTACGAAAGTCTCGATTGTGGTAGCTAACAGAGATAACAAGGATAAAAAATTTTGATTTGATGGTTCTCAAATATTTATTACTAATTGAATTTTTTTTTGGTTCAATCTCAAGATAATTACCTAAATTATTCGAAAAAATATTTGTCCTACAAAATCTATGGTTTGTTCAAAGAGTCCCCCTTCCCAAAGTGTATCGATAACGAGGTCATCATAAATGATTACTAACAAGCTGATTTTTTTGTTTTCACTTAGTTAATGTTTATTTAATTCAACAGACATATTGTCCTACAAATTTCGTAATAAATATTTGAGAACCATCAAATCAAAAAATTTTATCCTTGTTATCTCTGTTATCTACCACAATCGAGAGTTTCGTACACGAAATTATTCGGTGTCTCATCAAAATAAAGCTACAAACGGAAAATCAGCTTGATAGTATAGTCACTTGCAAAAATGGGCGATGTATCCTGAACTATATATGCAATGGAATATTGAGATGAATGTGACATGAATGCGGTTTAATAAATATCTAAGAAGACAATAATTGAAGTTATAAGATTCGGGGTCGATGACCAATCGCAACGCCTGTATCGATCAAATTCTTCTCAAATTATCTCATAAAATAATAGAAAACTAGACTCGGCGTATAACATAATTTTAAATACGCCACAAAATAATAATTATAAAAGTATTTTAACGAACCGATGTAAGTATTATAATTTACGCGGAAAATATATCCAAAAAAAACAATTGAAAAACACTAATGTCGCTCTACGACTCTACTGTATAGTTCATTGAAATGTTACATTTTTTTGGCTTAACCTTGCATTTTTAGAGGACGCAATTTTATTTTGTGTAGGGGGGTTCAATGTGAAGCTAAAACCAAGATTGTGGGGTCGCCACCCTTGTCCCACGGCCGCCATCTTGAAAATAGTGGTTGAAATGGTTTTTACGAAATATCTCTTAAACTATTTATCTGATAAAAAAAGTTTGTTGACATTATTTGTTGCAAATTAAATTTTCTACAATTTTGATCCAGTAACTTTTTGTCGTAGAACTATAAATAAAAAATTTATAAGCGAAAATGTTCAGAAATTAGAGCTATTTAAATGTTTCGATAAAATTGTTTTTTATCATTTTACGAAGAAATGATATCAGACCACTTTTGTAGATTGTTTTTCGAGGAACAACTTTTACATACAACATTTTTTCATTACGTCAATAGCTAAGGTTTTACAGCGCTCTGAAGTGAGTACTATTTTTCAGTACTCTTAACTATACATATATTGGCTATTGGCTCTTTTCCCATGCAGCACTGCAAGAACAGAACTTTTCAGCCCTGCTTTTCAACGTAAAAAAAACGTGCTTCCAGACTCTACCTCCTGGATGGTGGGGAAAAGAGTCAATAATTAATTATTAATAATATTGCAAAATTAATTATTAAAAATATTATAATAACAAAAAAAAACAATTACTGATGACAAATAATTATTAGTAAGTACACACATAATATATGTATAACGTATAGCTAAGAGTACTGAAAAATAGTACTAATTTCGGAGCGCCTTAAAACCTTAGCTATTGACTTTATGAAAAAATGTTGTATGTAAAAGTTGTTCCTCGAAAAAAAATTACAAAAATGGTCTGATATCTTTTCTTCGTAAAATGATAAAAAAAAGTTTTATTGAAAAATATAAATATCTCTATTATCTGAACATTTTCACTTATAACTTTTTATTTATAGTTCTACGACAAAAAGTTGCTGGACCAAAATTGTAGAAAATTTAATTTGCAATAAATAATGTCAACAAATTTTTTTTATCAGATAAACAGTTTAAGAGATATATCGTATAAACCATATCTTCCGCTATTTTCAAGATGGCGGCCGTGGGACAAGGGTGGCGACCCCACAAACTTGGTGATAGCTTCACACTAATCCCCTCTACACATCAAAAAAATAAAATTGCGTCCTCTAAGAAATGCAACCCCAAATGTAACTTTTCAATGGACTAGTACTGTCTGATTGTTTGAGAAAATATTGTTCAAAAGAATGAATAGTTCCTAATAAATTACGAGACATATAGATAACAGATAGAGATCAGATAAATACTAATTGAGGCGACATTTTGTAAAAGACAACAGAAAAATAACTAAAATTATGCTCTACATCTAACTGCACACATTTACAATTTTTATAACAATAACAAATAAACCCATTAAATTGGTTTATAGCAAAAAACACTAGCTATCAGCTGTTCGTACATGACAGTTCGCACATTTTCAAAAACAATGGTAAAATTTCATATCTTATAGATAAGCAATGTCAGGGTTGAGGTGAATAAGTGGCATCTTTATATAGGAAACAATCGCTTGCCTTCTTGTTAGTCGGTTCTCAGACATAGTGCCGACTGGACGGAATATAAAAAAAATATATTAAAAACAGTGAAAATGCCGCCAATAGCTGTGCCTAACGAGGTAATTCGAAATTCAAATTTATTTTTAATTTTTTTACGTGCTAATGGCATGTCAAAGACAATAGTTATAATGGTTTTTTTTTTAATAAAGTGGTTTTGCCTTTTTTTCGGGGCTTTTTAGACGCAATTTAAATTATTATTTTTTATTTCTTCATGTGCTAATTAACTACATGTCAAAGACAACAGTTTTAGTGTTTTCGATTTTTTTTAAATTAGTGGTGTTCATTTTTTTCGGGAATTTTAGGCGCCAAAGAAATCCCTTCGTGTTGCTCTCATAGGGCAGAGTACTTTTGCTGCGGAGGTTTTCAAACTCCTACAAAAAGATGGCCATCAAGTGGTTGGTGTTTTCACAGTGTTGGATAAAGGCAACAGAGAAGACCCTTTGGGTAAGTTTAACATTAGTTTACTGACCAAAAATTATAATATTGATGAATTGAAGTGAAATTTATTTGAAAAAGATTTCAAGAGAGAAGATTTAAATAAATAATTAATTATTGTGAGAGTTTGAAGTCAAAATATGTTTGATAATATTTTTGTAAGTTTTATATAAAGGATTTTAAGCTGTAAAATCAGCATTCACACTTTTAGCTATGAAGTTTAACACTAGACTAAACATCAAATTACATCAATGGAACTTTATTAAACTTATAACTTGTATTATGGTCATTTATTACGTTACAGTATGTAGTTATAATTGATTTATTGTAACGCTGTCGTTAAGGAGAGTAGATTGCATTATAATGAGACGAATATAACATTGAAGCATTTATAAATTGCAATGTTGAGTATATTTTTTAACTTTTTTTCTAGCTACGATTGCCGCCAAAAATAACGTCCCACTGTTCAAATATAAAACATGGAGAATAAAAGGAAAAGTCATTCCGGAAATTCTTGAAGAATACAAATCGGTATGTTACGCAGTACTCTTAAATTATATAAATCTCGCCAATATTGTTTAATCTCCAATAATAATCAATTTAAAAAAAGATTTAATTCGGTCATACCTAAGAACTATAATCAGCTGTTACTAACAGCTGTAACGGACAGCTGTAAAAACGTTATAACCGTGGAATAAAACACGTTTTTTACCTATTCATTGCCATAAAAGAGCTGCATAAAAGGGTTGGAAACTTTCTTATTCATTATTATTTACACCAAAAGATTACACAATATTATAAATCGTGACGAAGACAGCACATAGTTTATTTTAATCTCATATAAACAGAATGTTAATCAAATCGGAAATAATAAAAATGTACCAAGAACAGAAATAATTTATCACAAGAACTTCTGTACACTAGAATTAATTTAAAATTGTATTGCATGTGTATTCTGAGAATTTCATGCAAATTGCGTGGTTGATGCAGATTATATTATGAGAGGGCGATTCCGCAATCCATGTACATTCTAGAATGATTTATGACCTGGTGCAGACAATTTATTTTATTAAGGCTGTGTTAACAAAATGTGGATAGGAAATTATGACAGGAAATGCACTTGCATAGAGGGCTTGCACTATGTGTTGGGAGCTGTCAAAATGACATTTCACGCATATAATATTAGGAATAATATATTATAAAAATATTTCCTCAGATCTTGGAGACTAGTATTTGTTTTCCAAAAATAAATACCTCTAAATTATTATGTAGGTAGTGCATCTAATCAATACATTATAATACTTAATAGGTTTTCGATGCAACTTCCTACTTACTTAGTTAATTGTAAAATTTTTGTTTCTATAGAATACCTACTGAGTACATTTAAATGGATAACAAAATATACTTCTATCGTTCTAATCTTTATAAAACAAATCATTAGCTACATAAATGATGTGTCTCGTGTACTACAAACCTTATCAATACCTTGCTTTAGTAATAGCACGAAAACAGTCAGTGACTCTTAATGATACTATACATGAACTCATTTTCAAACAATATCTATGAGGAAGCAGTTAATTTATATATTGATACCGGGGTCGTTTTATAGCAACAATTTCTAGTTTATCTCAGCTATTGCGAAAATTATTAGACAAATATGTATTGGGACAATATGATTTATATGCTTTAAGTATTATTTTTATTTATGCTTCTGTTACATAGTAAGCACATAAATTACAAATCACGAAATGACTATGTGCGAATTCTTTTAAATTGGATTACGTCGTATTTTTATTAACTTTATTGTCTTAATTGGCTAATAAGTAAGTAATAAATAAAAAATTCCCAAAACATACCAAATAGGCATAGCGATTATGACAATACTTACCTTAAATTGTCAGTTTTTGAATATAGTATTTGAATAGTTAATTCAAGAGTTAATTACTTGGAATTTCCTTTGAGATTTTTAAACGACATAATTGACACGTCATACCACAGTCACACGTTGTTAGGATTTCAATTATAACTGAACTAGCTGCGATTCGCGGTTCCACCCGCGTGGCTCCGCACCTGTTAGCATAGTGATAATATTATATGTATAATGTATGTCCCACTATTGGTATACTAAGTGCGAAGGGACTTGTAATTTTGAATACCCTGATCACGTAAAAAATACTTAAACCACAAAATTAAGTCTAAATTTTTTTGCTAAATTTTTCCTGAAAATCCATGTTTTCTTCTCTAGCTTCGCGCAGCCTGCATGTACGTACCGCTTCTCTAATGTGAGCATTTTGTCTATATGAAAATTGAAAACATAATCTTAAACGACAAGCTCACGTGTTGGTGGCAAGGTTGGGCGGGTTGCTTGTTAGGGGTGTACACATAGATTTTTAAGAATTCATCTATTTGTAT